>NC_051863.1:118084879-118384879 GCF_015732765.1 Culex quinquefasciatus | reverse complement strand
CACTAAAATCGAACTTTTGCTGGCTATATCTTGAAAACGGAGCCCTTTATCAAAAAATCTGTAAGGTACTTTTCGATTGCAAAGTCAATTTTACATAAAAAAAATAAAATCAAATTTGTTTAAGCATACAATTTTGATCCTTCCAAAAATCACTATTTTTTCAAAAAATCATAACTCGGCGGCAGTTTTTTTTACCATACTTCTTTATGGTTCAAAAGTTGCTCGTAAATAAAAAAAACGTATTTTAGGAAACTGAGTTTTTGTGAAAAAAAAGTCAATTAAAAATTCGTCAATTTTTTTCCGTGTATTTTTTATTTCTCAATAGTCCTCAACAATACTTACAACACACTTACAAATTTGCCGAGGACATATTGATCAGAAAATTCACTCAATAGTTACAGCCGTTTGAATATGTACGGACCATTTTTGTATGGACAGCAGCCAAAATTGTATGGAGACTTGTATGGGTGAACCAATGTCACAAAATAGCTGCTTTGGTAATACGGAAGTTTGAGTCAAATCGAAAATACAAAAAATAAAAATTGTCGAAATCAGCCGATTTCGTAGAGAATTGCTCAATCGAGATAATCTGATAAAAGTAAGAAAAAAATCAAAAAATCCGTATTACGTTTCCGATTGCGAGATTCCTACTCAAAACTAGGTTCCGATGGCTTGATTGTTAAGGCAATTGCAAACCTCTCTTTACACCCAAGCTTTTATCAACCCCGGGATTCGAACGACGACCTTTGGGTTGTGAGTCCAACTGCCTACCAGCGACTGCACCGGGACAGGACCCAGGGAGACGGCTCCAACACCAGGACTGAGCTAACGGCCTAACCTCTAGGTTAGATCGGGGCCAACATTTACTTCCCCGTCCGACGGAAGGCGTGATCAGACAAAACTCGTCTCGAATTTGTCACTGGGTGAGAGGCAACCACGATCAAGCCTGAACCACGGGTCCCGTGTTGAATTTATTATAAATCATTTTCAAATTGACTCGATGAATCTTAAGTGGTCCACAAAAGTTCTAGCCTGAGCTTACATGTAATTAATCTGGAATCACAATTGATTATTTTAATCTTTATCTTGATCTTGATCAGATTAAAGCCACAGCAAATCTAGCTCAATTAAAAATAAACAAATCCCCAAAGAAACCTGATCCGAACTGAAAAGCTCCACTCTGCCCCCAGCTTGCACACAATAAATCAATTTTAAACTATTTATATTACATGCCAACCGAGCCTTTGCCGCAAATTTTCCCCATCCGAGCTGACCACCCACAGCAGTTCGTCGCCATCGTGCTAACTTGTCGTACGTGCATTTTGGGCCAAATTGAGTTAAGAACGCCATTTTGTGCAGCTCACAATGCCTCACCTTTTGACCTTCACAGATCCCCAAAATTCGATTTCAATCCTGAGATATTCAACAAAAACCGAAAAACTCCGTGCATTTTTGTCACTTTACATATGAAAGTAGTTTCAATCTTGTCGTGCTATCTTGTCACTCCATGAAAATTGATGTAAGTGCGACAAAAGGCCAAAGGATTTCAGGCCAGGAAAGTCAGGATGCGTTTGTCGCACGTACAAGCTAGACTACCGTAAACATTTGTAATTAAAACTCGGGACTCCAGCAACCAACTTCAACCAAACTTTGGGACAATGCACAGAATGGTGAGCCAAACAAAACTTGTTTGTTATTGTTTACATTCTGTGCTCTCTTTTTTGAATATTCAAGGTCAAACATTAAAACGCGTTTTTCTCGGAACGTCAAAATGGCGGGTGCGACAAGATAGCACGACGACGTCGAGTTGGGTCCACTTTTTACTCCGGCAGCAGCTGGGGCTCCCCCAAAGGAACACCCTCGGAACAAACCCCTCCCGGCTAAGGCGAGTTCAAATATTTAAACTAATTATTACTCCCATCACACTGTGTGGCCTGATTAGATTCTCCTGGCCCAGGCTTGCTTCGAGCTTCGATTCCGACCAGACCAGGCTGAATTGACACAAGGAAGGAATCGATGTAAATTCATCATGTCTTTGCTTCCCGGGTGCCTGGGAGTGGGTGTCAACATGGCCCCGGAGACTCAATATGGGGTTGAGGTGGAGGGATGGGGCGGCTTCGTAACTGAAATTAATTTGTATCTTTCTGTTCTAACCGAGCAGCTTGGTTTCTACAGGAGAGGGGTGGTCTGCGCTGGGTTTGGCAAAGTTTGCCATCCGGGAAGATTAATTACGTAACGCAATTTGAAAAATTAAAATGTTTGGACAGTTGTCTGGAAGTTTTGGGTGAGTTTCGGGTGCTGTTTTGAAGAGAGATGTTCTTTTAAGTGATACAAATTTAAGTTATCGTTTTCAACAAAGATTAACGATTTCAAAGCCACTGTATTTTTCTGGCGGAATTTCATTTCAAAAATAGATAACATTAATTGGATGTATTTAAATCTAATTACGACAGTAAATCAAAAGAAGCTTAGATGGCAATATTGTAACCCTTCACAACCCAACCTCACTTCTTGGTGGAAGGGAAAAGCCGACAATCAATCCTTAACTCATTCTTCATAACCAAAAGACGTTGGTGAGGAGATTGTGACAATTTGTAATTTCCCGTTTTGGGCTCATAACTCGCGAATGTTTGGATCAAACCAGTCTAGACTAGTCTAGAGATAAGGAATGGGGTCTTAGAACAAAATACAATTTTTTTCATGTCATGTATGTCAACACTGTAGCAATCCAAAATTTCAACCAAAGAATAATTTAAAGTCTGCTAAAAAGTTGCTGCAAATGGAAAGAGGTGGTGTTGGTTTTAGCTTTGGGATTTTTTCCGGATTTTGAAGAATTTTTTTTGGTTGTCTTGAAAGTTGCTGAGCATGCCAATTAATGCTTCTTTGTCGGGGACACCAAAATTGTTTCTTGCAATCTACTGAGCACTTTTAAATTTTTAAAAATGTCATTTTTGCATTCGGAAAAGTTTTGGTGGACTTATTGAACAAAAGTTACAACCATTTTACTGTTTTTTTTTTTTTTTTTTTTTTAATTACAATGTTTATTTTACTTTTCTTTTATGTTACATATGTACGTACAAACTAAATCTTTCAAATACATAACGCTGTTAGAAAACAAATGCATATTTTCCAAACCTCCTAACAAAAAACTGTCGTTGATCCCACCTTTTATTCCTGAGAATGCTTTTAAATACAAATAACGAAGGATTCTTGTAATGCCTCATATTATAAACTATAGCTTCTGACACAATCCAATAAACGGCCTGAAAAATTCTATTTTTTGTCCCTATGTATGCAGAAAGGATTTCCATTGGATCCGGAAGATTTGCCTTCATATTGACATTCACTTTTTCAACTACCCATTCCCAAATTTCCTTTGAATTTGTACAATTTGTTATTCTATGTAAGTTTGTATCAAGTTCATTGCAAATCTCGCATTTGGCGTTATTTAATCCCCTCACATTATAGCTGCTTAATTTTTCCTTGTTTGGATATATATCGTTTAAAATTTCATAGATTATAGATTTCGCATCAGAGTCCAAATAATTTTCGCTGAAATTCTCCCACGTGCTCAACCAGTCAGGACTTGGCGCCTTGCTCTGGATTTTCGGTTCACAGCTTTGTTTAGACAACAACGAGCTATAAATTAGTGCCGATGTGTTCAAAAAATCGTAGGCTTTGTATTCTATAGCAATGTTCACCCAATCATATGTATTCCGAGTTAAATTCTTTGTAGAAATATTGTCTATAAGATAGTGATTTCTATTAATAACGTTATTTTTATATAAGATATTTCTAATGAATAATGCTTTGAATTTTACCTCTGCCTCAACTAACGCTAATCCACCTCTCTCGAAGGGTAAATATAATTGTCCTGCTTCAACTTTAAAAATTTGAGAACCCCAGAAATATCTTAACACCATTTTCTTCAATTCATCAATACGGCGTTTGTCTGGCGGTAAAATTTGACCAAGATACCAGCACTTCGAAAGAATAAACGTATTAATAATCCAAGATTTTTGAACAAAATTTAAATTTCTAATGCAGATTGAATTCAATTTCCCTCTGCATGCTGATATAATTTTGCTGTAATTTCTATCAATCATATCTTTCCAGTTATTTACAATTAACATCCCAAGTACCTTTATTTGTGTTTCCTCTCTAAGAATCTGTGGTCCTAATTTACAGTTATTAATCCGTACGTAAGAAGATTTTTTACTATTTAATCGAATTCCAGAACATTTTCCGTATTCTTTAATTATTTTCAGCACGTTATCAAACTCATAATCTGTTTTAACAACCATTGTTACGTCGTCCGCATACGCTACCACTTTAATAAAACTATGATCTAGTAATATGCCTGTAACAGAAGAATAGAGCTCTCTTATCAATGGTTCCAAGTAAATTACGAAAAGTAGCATCGAGAGTGGGCAGCCTTGTCGGATGGATCTGCCAATTTTGAAACAATTTGTCAAATGCCCGTTAAATAGAACACTGGCGGTAGCATTTCGGTATAAATTTCTCAGACATGCGATAAACTGGTCCGGAAAGTTAAATTTTTCTAATATGCTCCACAATAAATCATGACTAACATTGTCGAATGCTCGTTCCATATCGAAACTAACGATTGCAGTTTTAAATCTTTTTGAACCGGAAGCTTTGACAATAATTTTCCTCAGCATGTCAAGACTGTCCACGCATGATTTGTTATTAACGCATGCAGTTTGCCCTTCCTCAAGGATATTTCCCAAAACATTCTGAATACGATTTGCAAGTATTTTTGTAAAAATCTTGTAATCACAATTCAACAGGCTTATGGGACGAAAACCAGAAATGTTTTCCGCACATCCAGATTTTGGTATCAATGTTATTACTCCTTCGCAAAAGGAAGAAGGAATTACAACATTACCACGTAGCAAGTCGTTAAATAACTTAATCATATCATTTTTAATTAAATCAAAATGCTTAACGTAAAATTCATAGCAAATACCGTCAGGGCCCGGGGTTTTCTTCTTTGTACAACTCCATAATACCTTCTTTAACTCTTCTTCGGAAATAGGTTCAATTGTCGAGTTCGAGTCGTCCTGATTTAGTCTTTTGTTAATATAATTCAATGATCTGCAATTCGGTTCTAACAAGTCGTGCTTTTTGAAATTTTCAGAAAAATGGTTGAATAAAAACTTTTTAATATTCTCTGTGCCGACAATTTCATTACACCCATCTGTAAGCTTTTCAATTCTATTACTTTGGTTGAATTTATGCCTGGAAATAATCTGGTAAATGTTTGTCCTTTCGTTGGTGAGGATACTGTTTGAGGAAAGTTTTGATTCATAATATCTTAATTTTTCAGATTCTATTTTAAAAATTAAAGATTTTGTAAAGCCCATTTCCCTGCTAACATCTTCACTATCATTTTGTCTAGAGGATAATTCAATCAACGTTTTGTATAACTCAGATTTACGCATGGCTATGTTCCGATTGAATTCAATACTTTTCATCTCGAAGAAGTTTTTAACCTTGGATTTGAAATGCGTCGTCCACCAGTCCATAAAATTATTTTCATACGAGTGCCGTTGTTGTAGAGCTTCGTACGTAAAACAAAATTCATTTTCACATTCATCGTCATTAATAAAAGCTGTGTTTATCTTCCAATAACCTCTTCCAAATGGTGTCCCCAAGTCTGACTTTTGAATGGAAATTTTCATCAAAATCGCCCTATGATCTGAGAAGACCACAGGCCAGGTCTCAAAATTCAAAACAGATTTTAAAAGATCTTGTGAAGCATAAAATCTGTCAATACGAGATGCTGAATCACCTCTCAAAAGGTGTACTGCACTGCTTGGTTTTTAAAGCTTTTTCTACATCCTTGAGGGCCATTTTTGACGTCAGTACTTTCAAACTATTACAAAAATTTTTGGTATTTCCTCTGGTGTCAGTCGGATCCAATATGCAATTGAAATCCCCACCCAGTACGTGCGCTCGAGCAGCTGCCTTATTAAGGTGAATGGCAATATTTTCAGCGAAGAGAGTTTCCCGTTCTTTTTTCAGCTGGAATCCAGCGTGCCCATAAACGTTAATATAATTAATCCCATTAACCAGTACGGAAACAATTCTACTGTTTGGGTCACAGATGATATCATCGTAATCCAAACCTTTACGAATCAAAATAGCCGTGCCTTGATTTCTGCATACGTTAACTATCGCATGGTGGGTGAAAATGAATGAAAAATTGTTGAAAGCTACTTCCTGACAAAAAATAATATCTGCGTTACTGTTCTTTACAAAGTCGTGGAAAAGTGAAAGTTTAAGCCTGGTCTGAATTGCGTTTAGATTGATACTGGCGATAATGCACGTGTAGTTCATGTTGGGTTAAGGGTTAGTTGTTCTTTCTTTTTGGGGTTAGTTGTTGTTAGTTTTTGGGGTTAGGTTTCTCCTTTTGCGCCGACCTTGATCGACTGCGACCATCCAGAACTTTGAGCAGGTTAGGAACCGTTAAACGTGGTTGCGGCTTACCACTTTCTCCTTTTGGTGTCTTGTCCGTCGGTCGACCTCGTGGTGGTTTTGGAGGTTCCACTCCGTTCGGCGACAGCTCCATTGAATGGCCTGCTCCGTCAGACTCTCCGCCCTCTTTGAGGCTGACAATCATCTGACGATCTGGCTCGACCCGTCCATCGGATTCCCCGCCCTCTTTGGGGCTGTCAGTCCTCCGCTTCTTTGCCTCCACCGTTTCCTCGGAATCTCCGCCCTCTTTGGGGCTGACAATCATCCGGTTTTCTGGCTTGACTGTTCCTTCGGAATCTCCGCCCTCTTTGGGGCTGACAATCATCCGGTCATCTGGCTCATTCACCAGGCTCATAAGT
This sequence comes from Culex quinquefasciatus, assembly GCF_015732765.1. Lineage (NCBI taxonomy): Eukaryota > Metazoa > Arthropoda > Insecta > Diptera > Culicidae > Culex > Culex quinquefasciatus. The sequence goes on along the minus strand of NC_051863.1, from coordinate 118,378,019 downwards.
CGCTCGCCATTCGGTATCGCCGGCAAAGGCAGTGCCGGAAGTGTCGGCAACGGGGAGCCCAGGCCCTTTAGAGCGGCTGCATAGTCCACAGGTTCACATCCATTGCTGGGGGTTCCGTCACTTGCTGGAGTTCGATGTACCGAGGCCTTTTGTGGGCAGTCCGCCTTCACATGGCCTTCCTGCTTGCAGGTAAAGCAGCGGTTTCGCAGTCCCTCGTAGAAAATGCGACACTTGTAGTGGCCAATGTACAGTGCTGGAGGGATTTCTGTTTTCACCTCCATATGCGCCCCCCTCGTCCCGCTGAATGCATTGAATCCGAGTTCCAACGGCAATTTTTCGCGTACCAGTTGCCGCACCGTGCCAAATTTGGCCAGCGCTTTGGCGATCTCCGCGTCCGTCACCTCCGGTGGAAGGTTAAACAGCCGAACGTAACGGAAAAACCCGTCTGCCACGGCCACGTGGACTTGCACTTCCCTCCCGTCCGCATACTTGAAGGTTTCCGTTTGTCTTAAGCGTTGTGTGGTCTCCTTCAGCGTCATCTCGTCGGTAAACTTCACGAAAAACGTTTTGTCCGAAATGTCCAGGTACACCGAGTGTACTTCTGTGTCCTTGATTTTGAGAACCTGCACCAGGAAAGTGATGGCTTCCTTCAAGGTCGGCATTACGCCGTCTCTTCCGAAATCGAATCCCACGGTATTTTTCTTCTGCGCACGATCCATTACTTTCCTTTTTATTGAATTCCTTTTGTTTAAAAACGAACAAAGCAGGTGGCCTTGGCCCCTGTTCAATTGTGGAGAGATCGATAGGAGCTAACTATTTAAGCGACTGTTCTCGACCACTTCTCGTTCGCGTCTGTGACTGTTGAAAAAAAAACTGCAAACCTATAATATACACTAAATTGCATTCGAAAGGGGAAACGTAGCACTACACGAGCTTATAAACGTAGAAGATGTTCTTCTTTCAATTTAAGATATTTATAGTTAAAGATTGTTTAATGTTTTGCTGATTTTGAAAGATAAAACATGATTTTTGGTCGTAAAAAGGTAAAAAGATATTCTAAAACTTGTATATTCAGAACAAAGGACAACTAGGAAATAGTAGGTTAAAATTACAAAATTTTAAGTACACCCAAACGACGGTCTCATGATTTTGTTGCACGGTGCCATGAAAGTATATCAGAATCTGCATGAAAACTGTCCTCATGCATTTTTTGCGATATAGGAGTATGACATTTTTGCCCGTTACCGACAATTATCGACATTACCGACGGCTTTTTTGTTGTATTTCACAAAAAAAAACCCTTAACAGAATGAGAATTGAACCACCATCTTCTTCATTATTGATCCGACACGCTACCACCACGCCATGGACGCTTGATGAAATGTAAGTGACAGAGCACCAGCATATTCTTCTCTTTGGAGTGTTGCTCGGAGACGGGCCAGCATTATATGTGTTGGTGAGAACTGCAGATCGCTGACATGTTTACACGCGGGCAAAAATGATCTACGGGCTTGCTGCAAAAAATGTTATAAAATGTGACATATTCTGCAGCAAATTCACTTTTGCAGATTTTGAGATATATTTTTCCTTTGGGTGTAGTAAAACTTAATTTGAAATCAAAAAATAATAAAAAATCTGTGGACATAAATCAATCAAAAACCACAACATGAAAAGGAAACAATAAAAAAAAAACTTTTAATATCATCCAAGAAGCTTGAAACTATCAAATACCTTAGCAACTATTGTCTAATCTATCTAATCTAATCTAACACAAACGCAGCCAGTCCGATGAAAGCATGCTGGAAAGTCTTGTGATTAGATTATGCCCCAAGCACTTTTCTTGTCATTATTAATAATTGTAGTACATCCGAGAACACCCGAAAATGTATTACAAAAATTAAAGCGGCCAGCCCTACTGCGTTGTGTTTACCGCAGAGAGGATTCTGAGAACGGATCACATTTGACAGAATCTACAGGGGAGGAAGGATGCGTGGACATACCGTACCAAACGCTCCGGTTTGTTATTGCGTTATTGTTGTTAAAGTTGTGTTTGGGTAATAATATATAGTACAATGTAATATAATAAATGAATTTAATCAATAACATTGTTTTAGATAGTAAATTACCTTCTTAACAAACTGAAAAATAATAAATTATTAAAGGAAAAAAGGCAAAGCGTACAGTACAGCGTAGAGATTGAGATTGTAGAGATAATGATAATGAGCAGTTCTCTACGGAATCGGTCTTTTTTCTTTAATTTTAATTTTTGTATTTTTTAATCCGGCTGAAACTTTTTTGGTGCCTTCGGTATGCCCAAAGAAGCCATTTTGGATCATTAGTTTGTCGATATAATTTTCCATACAAATTTGGCAGCTGTCCATACAAAAATGATATGTGAAAATTCATAAATCTGTATCTTTTGAAGGAATTTTTTGATCGATTTGGTGTCTTCGGCAAAGTTGTAGGTATGGAAAAAAAATTTGGTGATTTTTTTGTTTAACTTTTTGTCACTAAAACTTGATTTGCAAAAAAACACTATTTTTAATTTTTTTTATTTTTTGATATGTTTTAGAGGACATAAAATGCCAACTTTTCAGAAATTTCCAGAGTGGGCAAAAAATCTTTGGCCGAGTTATGATTTTTTGAATCAATACAGATTTTTTCAAAAAATCGAAATATTGGTCGCAAAAATTTTTCAACTTCATTTTTCGATGGAAAATCGAATTTGCAATCAAAAAGTACTTTAGTGAATTTTTGATAAAGTGCACCGTTTTCCAGTTATAGCCATTTTTAGGTAACTTTTTTGAAAATAGTCGCAGTTTTTCATTTTTTAAAAATAGTGCCCATGTTTGCACACCATTGAAAAAAATATTTTTGAAAAGCTGAGAAAATTCTCTATATTTTGCATTTCCGGACTTTGTTGATACGACCCATAGTTGCTGAGATATTGCCATGCAAAGGTTAAAAAACAGGAAAATTGATGTTTTCTAAGTCTCACCCAAACAACTCACCATTTTCTAATGTCGATATTTCAGCAACTATAGGTCCGATTTACAATGTTAAAACATAAAACATTCGTGAAATTTTCCGATCTTTTCAAAAAAATATTTTCAAAAATTTTAAATCAAGACTAACATTTCAAATGGGCGTAATATTGAATGTTTGGCCCGTTGCAAAATATAGAGAATTTTCTCAGCTTTTCAAAAATATTTTTTTCAAAGGTGTGCAAACATGGGCACTATTTTTAAAAAATGAAAAACTGCGACTATTTTCAAAAAAGTTACCTTAAAATGGTTATAACTTGAAAACGGTGCACTTTATCAAAAATTCACTAAAGTACTTTTTGATTGCAAATTTTTGCGACCAATTTTTCGATTTTTTGAAAAAATCTGTATTGATTCAAAAAATCATAACTCGGTCAAAGATTTTTTGCCCGTTCTGGAAATTTCTGAAAAGTTGGCATTTTATGTCCTCTAAAACATATCAAAAAATAAAAAAAATTAAAAATAGTGTTTTTTTGCAAATCAAGTTTTAGTGACAAAAGTTAAATAAAAATCACCAAATTTTTTTACCGTGTATAATTTTTTTCAGTGTAGTCCATATCCATACCTACAACTTTGCCGAAGACACCAAATCGATCAAAAATTCCTTCAAAAGATACAGATTTTTGAATTTTCACATATCATTTTTGTATGGACAGCTGCCAAATTTGTATGGAAAATTATATGGACAAACTAATGATGCAAAATGGCTTCTTTGGGCACACCGAAGGCACCAAAAAAGTTTCAGCCTTATTAAAAAATACAAAAAAAATCGAATGACCGAAATCTCAGAGAATTGCTCTAATGGTATTTTAATGAGAATTTTTTTAGATTAGATAGAAAGAGTTATAAAGAAGAAAAGATTTAACGGAATTTAGAAACGTGAAAAAAATATTGAAATATTTAAGAAACAAATATTAGAAATTCTTTGCAAAGGATACGATCTGGAAGCACTGTAAGGCAAGGGCAATGACACGTCAGACAACAGAAACGGACTGTTTTCTGACGTGTCAGACTGAGCTACCTGAGCTCCTCCCTCGCACGACAAACAGTGCTAATCGTTGGTTTCCCGATCCTTCGAGGCAGCACCTCCCTGCTTCAAGCTTCCTCTCAGCAGCAGGGTGAAGTTCCTCGTACTGGGGCACGGTAAAGAGGGGGAGTCATCGGCTGACCAACACCATCTTATTGCACCGCCGCTGTCGACGCACAGTCACTCTTGCACCACACTTGCATGCAAGTTGAGCACTTCGAAGTTTGTTTAGGTCAGGTCACACTACCGCGTCCAATTTTCTCTCACGACGGCGCTCGCAAAAAAAAAACACATAGGTGGCCAGAAACGTCACCACCGACCGCAAAATAATTCGTTCAAAACGCACAAATAATCCAAGAAAACGGGCAAACTCCACAATTTTCGAGATTAACTCTTCACGGCCGACCGAATGACACTAAATTAGTAGGTCCAATCATAGAAATTCGCACTGAAATTGCAATTTAAATGAAGCTGCCTTACACACAAGACATTTGTCAAACGCGCCGGTACGCCCTCTCGCCTCAAATACCTTAGCAACTATTGTACCAAATAACATGAATGTTGTGAACATTCTGAATTAAAATATTTTTTTTTAATTTTTAAATTCAAGGTGCATCTCCACACTCCAACTCTTTTTAATTATTAGTTTTTGACATTCAAAAAATTTTCACTTTTACATTTTGATTCCAGCTTGTCCCACTTATCATTGACTTACAGGGTTAATATTTTGTTCAGATGTTATCTCATAAAATTTCTGTTAGATTAGTGTGATTCAAACGACGATTCTAACAAAGGATTTTGCCCTGTTCATGAACTCGTTATTAGCTGAACTAAAAATTGAATGTTGTTCTTAGTAAAAAAAAACGATACTTAATCCACCTTTAGGTGGTTGGTGCCTTCCTCACATTAATAAAGTCAATACATTCAGTAAAAATAGCAACATTCCCTTAACATGTTTAACAAATCAATTTTATTACTGATTTCTTTTGATAGGGTTCGCAGACCTTCAATTTTCTGGCTCATCGGCAAGATCTACTAAAAAAACCTATCCAACGAAAGTTCACATGGAAGATTCAGACAATATTTTTATCACAATATCTCAGATCCGGCCTCCAGAAAGTATACAAATAACACTTAAGTGCCAATAACTTTTGATAGGGTTGTCAGATCCTTGATGTTTTAGACTCATTTGAAAGGTGTTTCGATTATCTAACTAACGATGGGTCGCATGATGGACCCGGACATAATTTTTACTGAAATATCTGAGATCCGGCCTCCAAAAAGTGTATAAATAACACTTAAGTGCTTATAACTTTTGATAGGGTTGTCAGATCTTCAATGTTTTAGGCTCATTGGAAAGGTCTTTTAATACCTTTCTGAAAATGTATTACATGATAGGGATTCTTGCAAAAACCACCTTTTTTACAATCTTTCGGACATACGCCAAAATGGTTTTTTAGCATAATTTTTGAAGTACTTAACTAAACCTGCTGATTTTAAATAGAGACCTATGGGACCCCAAGACGGATCGAATGAGACTAATACGGTCAAAATCCGTTCTTCCAGTCCGGAGATAATCGAGTGACAATTTTTTTGTCCACCCACCTACACACATCCACACAGACATTTGCTCAGAACATGATTCTGAGTCGATAGGTATACGTGAAGGTGGGTCTACGAGGTCGAATTAAGAAGTTCATTTTTCGAGTGATTTTATAGCCTTTCCTCAGTTAGGTGAGGAAGGCAAAAACAACATAGATCGCACCTGGGATTTTTATAACAGTTTTAATACCTTTATAAAACCTCTTTTAGTAACACAGTTCATGTTTGCCTATGACATGAAAAGAAAACATAAATTTTGAAATTACTAGTATACTTTTCAGGCTTAACAAAGAAAACTGGATTATAGTTTCGGTTGATCCAAACATTGGAATGAATATGGTTTTGAATGATTAAAGTGAAGCAGAGTTGTATGATCTTTGGAGAAAAATCGGTTTCACTGATTGGGATAATTTTCAAATATAAAAAATCGTGTTGAATTGTCTTTTTTTTAGCATTTTTCTCATAATAGAAAAAAATCTGTATGAAAAAAACAAACTTTGTTGCAGCAACATTGAGAATTTATGTGAACTTACTATGTGAATATGAAACATTCTAGAACCTACTTTAAAATTAAATTGAGTTTTTATACAGTCTGGAGAGTCTCACTAATATTTCTAACAATCTTAGATCAAGCATCAAACAGCGTTTGTAACTTTGACCTTTTGAACAAGGCTTCAATAATGGAAAAATTGAGTATTTCCTTTTGTTCCCTACCTTTTACAATTCTTGTTTTTACCCATTAGCAGGTCCCAAAAAAGGTTTGCACGGTTCAATACCTGTTCAATGAACCCCTTTTGTTCCAATTGTCACTACCTCAAAAAATGCCCCACCACCTTCCAAATTATCCTCGTTAAACTCTCCCAACCAGCGTGCAGTGTCACCAGAAGCACCCCTGTCCAAAATCAACACGGTCCCAAATTAGGTTCCATTTTTCCGATTGAGGCAATCAAAGCGAAAATTTGCCACCATCTCACCCCAACCAAACCCCGGTTGTCAAAACCAGCACCAGAGTAGTAGTACACCCAACCGGCGGTCGCATGATTTTGATGCATGGCAGCATGAAAGTATATCAGAATCTGCATGAAAACTGTCCTCATGCATTTTTTGCGATATAGGGGTATGACATTTTTGCCCGTTACCGACAATTATCGACATTACCGACGGCAGATTGATTGTATTGCAGAAAAAAAACCTTAACAGAACGAGGATTGAACCATCAACTTCTAGGTTACTGATCCGACACGCTACCACCGCGCCATGGACGCTGGATGAATGGTGAGGGACAGGGCGCGAACATAATGTTCTCTCTAGATTGTTGCTCGGGGACGCGCCAGCATTCTATGTGTTGGTGAGAACTGCAGATCGCTGACGTGTTTACACGCGGGCAAAAATGATCTATGGGCTTGCTGCAAAAAATGTAATAAAATATAACATTTTCTGCAGCAAATTCACTGTTGCAGATTTTGAGATATATTTTTCGTTTGGGTGTAGGTAGTGTCGATCTCAAGCAAAAAAGAGAAAAAGAAATCATAAAAGTCAGCAAATCGGAAAATCAAGCCCAGAAAACGAGCAAAGTGAGGGCTCTTTGACCCGCGTCGGCCGAGGGGGGCAGGAAGGGGAGAGTGAAAAGAAAGCTTGGGACCACATCAGCTACTGCCCCCGGAAAATGGGACCAAAAAAGCAAAACCTTCGACGACTCGTGAAAATGAGAACTAAAGTGTAATGGAAATTCAATTACCTGACAGACGCATTGTGTTCGGCAATCCAATTTGAATGTTTCGCCGTGGAAGTATGTCGTGTTTCCTACCGTGCAGCTACCTGTGAATATTAAAAGAATAATTTAGTTAAAATGTTTATTAGGAATCATTTTAAAATAGATAAAAACTTCTCCTAAATTTATGTAAGAACCAGAATTATTCTAGTATATAAATTTTACAATTTGAATGTAAAAATGATGTTTAGACAGATTTTTTTTTTGCATAATTATTAATATAAAAATTAATTTCTAATTAAAAATTATCTGAAACATTGCATATTTATGTGAAATTCCAACAACCAAAAGGCAAAACTACATCCATGCATGGTTCTAAAGAAACGTAAAAAACTGGAGCTCTTTCACTTCAAGTTCAGTCGGTGTTCTCGGAAGGAGTGTGATCCGTAACACAGGCCACTTGTCACACTTGCGGTGAGTAGACGCGAACGGTGAATGGAATTGAGTCTCCAAGTCAATCGAGGCGGGTGCCAGAAATACACCAACCTGAGCTTGGTTGGAACTTTTCTTTTTTATCCTTGAAAATACAAGACGAAGTTTTGACAAAGAGACCTGATTCCGTTACACTTCATCTGGTGAGACGTGAATGGAGCTTTGCCAATCGATGTCAAGGTGAAAACTTCTAAAACGGAACAACATTTTACTGATACACTGAAATATCAATCTCTTTTTTTATTTTTCTATAGATTGCGAGTTATCTCTAATCTCTAGGTTAGACCGGGGCCAATATTTACTATTTTGTTTATTCAAGGTTAAATATTTAAACGCGTTTTTTCTCAGAACGCCAAAAAGTGACGTGCGACAAGATAGCATGACATTTGAAAAGGTCCTATAAAAATTTCATTTGCTGATTTGATGGTTTCGGGACCAAACAGCTCGCATCTGAAAATATTGTTCACTCATTCCTTGTAATATTTTACATATCATATCCAAAAATTTAAAATTCCATTAACACGGTTCGGAGATATGATTTTTTGAACATAAAAACTGGGTTTTTCGACGCGCTGCGCCTGAAAAATTAGCTTTTTGCTAAAATCACCTTATTTCGGAAAGGAGCATCCTGATCGCCAAACAAAAAAATATACCTACGGGTCTTATTTCATATTTTGCACGGAAAAGAGCTCCATCTAAAATTCAACAATTCAAATAAGCTGGCTTATAATTAACCAACTTGGGATTGGTGAAATAGAATGTCTAGATATAGACAGGCCAATGATGACAGATTCAAACGCGCAGAACTTAACGCCTTTTAAGCGCATCAAGAAATAGTGTTATATAATGTTTAATTAATTTAAATAAACTTTAAATAATGTCTATTAAGTGAAATTAATTGAAATTAAGTGCAATCAATTTCAATCAAGTTTTTTAAATTTATGTTAAATTAAGTTAAACCATGTTTTATTGAGTAAAATTAAGTTAAATTTGAATTTAATAAGTTAATTTGAGTTAAATTAAGTAACCTTTGGAGAAATAAAAAAAAAGTGGAATTGAGTTAAATTCAGTTAAATTGATTAAATTTAGTTAAAATTTAGTTAATTAAGGGAAATGAGCAGAAACTTGCAACAGAGCCCTCAAAAGACCCGGGGGTCGTTAAAGTGGATTGCTTTGATTTTTTTTAGTTGAAATTAGTTCCTTTTTGTTTATTTAGTTGAAATTGGCCTAATAAGGTTCAGTTGTGATAAGTTAAGACCTTCCATCGGATGAGGAAGTAAAATGTCGGTCCCGGCCTTCGTTGTTAGGCCGTTAAGTCATTTCAGGTGTAGGAGTCGTCCCCATGCCATAAGTACAAACGGCGGTTGGACTCGCAATCCGAAGGTCGTCAGTTCAAACACTGCACAGTGGGCGAAATGGAACCCAAAATCGGACTTAATTGAACGCGGCTGGTTCCCTGGTATGAATAATACTGTTTCTAATGTAAAAAAATCCGGGGAATCGATTGGTGATGGTTTCATCCACCGCACGAAACGGCAAAGGGTCCATTTTGCCCCAATTCCCCATTTTTTAACATTTTTTCTTGAAAATCGGTCTGTATTTAGAGCGGAGGCTTTATGCGGCCTTCAAAAATGCACTTAACTTATGTGAAAATGTCCCAGGAATCCAGTAAAAATAACCACTTGCACCGCAAAAATCATCTAGGGTCCATTTAACCCCGATTCCGCTATAAAAGCATTTTTTGCCGTTTTCAAATGTTAGGTCAGATTTTAAAAATCTGAAAATATTTTTATCGTAAAGATCAGACAATTTTACATAAGAATGACGATTTGTACTTGATAGTTTGACACATTTATGTTGATAAAAATAAAATGTATGTAAAAGGCAGTTTATTCTGCGTTTGGGAAAATTGGCCCAAAAGTGATTCTTCAATCATTTTATTTAGTTCAATTTCTATATCAACATAAATGTGTCAAACTTTCAAGTGTAAATCGTCATTCTTATGTAAAATTGTCTGATCTTTACGATAAAAATATTTTCAGATTTTTTAAATCTGACCTAACATTTGAAAACGGTCAAAAATGCTTTTATAGCGGAATCGGGGTTAAATGGACCCTAGATGATTTTTGCGGTGCAAGTGGTTATTTTTACTGGATTCCTGGGACATTTTCACATAAGTTAAGTGCATTTTGGAAGGCCGCATAAAGCCTCCGCTCTAAATACAGACCGATTTTCAAGAAAAAATGTTAAAAAATGGGGAATTGGGCAAAATGGACCCTTTGCCGTTTCGTGCGGTGGATGAAACCATCACCAATCGATTCCCCGGATTTTTTTACATTAGAAACAGTATTATTCATACCAGGGAACCAGCCGCGTTCAATTAAGTCCGATTTTGGGTTCCATTTCGCCCACTGTGCACTGGGGTGGAAGGTTCCTTGGAGTAGAAAGAGGTTTGGGTGCTCTCCCCATTCAAGCTTTCGGACTCCTAGGTTCGAGCAGAAACTTGTAATAGAGACCACAAAAGACCCGGGGGTCGTTAATGTGAATGGTTTGATTTTTTTTGTGATAAGTTAAATTTAGTAGAATAAAGTTGATTTTAAGTCAAATCATGTAAAAGTAAGTAAAATTACATAGAATTAAGTAAAGTAGGCAAAATCAAGTTGAAAATTCTGGGACAGTGGTGTAGGGGTAAGCGTGGTTGGCTCTCACCCAGTTAGTCTGGGTTCGATCCCAGAAGGTCCTGGTGTAGTCGTTTCCCTGGGTCCTGCCTCGGTGGAGTCGCTGGTAGGCAGTTGGACTAACAATTCAAAGGTCGTCAGTTCGAATCCCGGGGTGGATGGAAGCTAGGGTGTAAAAAGAGGATTGCAATAGGGGGATGGCGTCGCTATTTTTAGACCACATTTTCCACTTTTTCTCATCGAAACCGACTACTTTATCGACTTCATTTTGCTGGGCGAGATAGGACGCCGTCTATTTTTAGACGATGACTCAGCACTTTTACACTCTTGCGCTTAAAAAAAACCAGGTGACAGCACGATGTAACGCCACGTCCCTATAGCCTCAACAATCAGCGTAGGTTGCCTTCGGACACCTAGTTTCGAGTAGGAATCTCGCAATCGAGAACATCAGGGCAATGCTGTAGAGCGAATAATTTGAATTTTTTAGTTGAAATTAATTGTGGGTCTCGTGGCGCAGGGGTAGCGGCTTCGGCTGCCGATCCCGATGATGCTATGAGACGCGGGTTCGATTCCCGCCTTATCCACTGAGCTTCTATCGGATGGTGAAGTAAAACGTCGGTCCCGGTTTCTCCTGTCTCGTCAGAGGCGCTGGAGCAGAAATCCCACGTTAGAGGAAGGCCATGCCCCGGGGGACGTAGTGCCAATAGTTTCGTTTTTTTAGTTGAAATTAACACCTAAACTCCCAAGCTCGAGAAAAAAGGGGAAATTCCCCCTTTTCACGAGCTTGGTAGTTTATGTGTAAAGGCAAATTGAGTTAAAATATTTTAAATTTAGTTTAATCCAAATTAATTCTGTAGAGTTAAGTTAAATTAAGATAAATTAGTTTTAATAAGTTAAATTAAGTAAAAAAGGTTTTAATGATGAAAACATAAGCTTAATTCCGTTAAATTTAGGTATTTTTTTTTTAATTTTGTAACATTTGGTAGACTTAAGTTAAAATTAAAGTTAATCGGTAAAATTTAGCTAAACTTAATGTCATTTGGAAAAATTGAGTAAAATTAAATTGAGTAAACTAAGATAAATTAAGTTAAACTAAGTAAAAGTATGATAAATTACAATGAATTAATTTAAATCAAGTAAAATTTAGTTTAATTGAAATAAATTAAGGTAAATAAAGCTAAACTAGGTTTAAAAAAACGGAATCGACGTAACACCTTATAATGTGGCCCTCTTAAACCTTGCGGTTTCGTCAACGGATCCACAGGTGTGTATCGTTCTTTTTGCGACAAGACTCCGCCTCCCGGGTCTCCTAAGTGTGAAGGTATGGGCTCGGGAAGGGGGCACCGAATACCTATATTTACACTTAGAATTCGGGATTCGAACCGGCGACCTCTGGATTGTGAGTCCAGTGCGCGGTCCGATTGATCCACACAGGCAGACAATAACTAGGTTTAACTTAATTTAATTGAACTTGGTTAATTTCAGTTGAATTTGGTTACTTAATTTAGTGAAATGCATTTAATCCGAAAAGATCCACTTGCAAAAAAAAACAAACCAGATTCTGCCGCTCATCATAAGCACATTAAAAAAAACTAAGTCTACAAATGCATGAGTCACAACAATCGTCTAAGGGGTCCAATGCAAAACTTTCTTAACTTTTCGAATAAAAATACTTTTGAAAGCACACAATAGGGTTTAAGGGGTTAAAAATTCGAAAACTGTTAAAAAATGGTCACTCCTCACATCATCATTATTTCTTCAAAAAAAAACTTTGTAAGCGAATGGTTCTGGGTTCGATGCCCATCTGCTTCCAACGAGAAAGTTTAGAACACATAAATTTGAAATGATGAATATGAATGAAAAATCAAAGTTGCTCGAGGTGGGGTTCGATCCCTCGTCCTTTGTATTGGTAAGCAAAAATGCTAACCACTAGGCCATAACGGCTTGGTGTACTTGGTCTGGAATTAGGAATACTGTTACAGAGAGCGAGTTGTGGCGCTATAACCACGGCAAACAGTGTCCAGGGCATTCGTGGAAATACAATAGGGACGTGGCGTTACATCGTGCTGCCATCTGGTTTTTTTAAGCGCAAGAGTGGAAAAGTGCTGAGTCATCGTCTAAAAATAGACGGCGTCCTATCTCGCCCAGCAAAATGAAGTCGATAAAGTAGTCAGTTTCGATGAGAAAAAGTGGAAAACGTGGTCTAAAAATAGCGACGCCATCCCCCTATATGCTGCCATCAGGTTTTTTGAAGTGCAAGAGTGGAAAAGTGCTGAGTCATCGTCTTAAAATAGACGGCGTCCTATCTCGCCCAGCAAAATGAAGTCGATAAAGCAGTCGGTTTTGATGAAAAAAAGTGGAAAATGTGGTCTGAAAATAGCGACGCCATCCCCCTACGTCCCATCCCAGAGAGTCCTGGAGTACCAAACCTTCTTAGCATGGTACTCCCAAAAAAAAAAACAACAATAATCTCGAAGCGTATGGTGGTGTGTCCCCACGCTTCTTCCTCCCCTGTCGATTCAGAATTGTGTTGTTGTTCGAACACTCAGTGCTCAAACTCAACCCGTTTCAAACGAATCATGTCTCTGCGATACGGCTTTACGCAGTAGGCCTGGCCGCTTTAACGCTTGTGATGTTTAAATGCATTCCGATGCAATGGCGCACTACAAATGTTAATAAATGACAAGAAGAGTGCTAGGCGTAATCTAACCTAAGGCACTCTCCAGGATCCCTTCGAAAGATTGGCTGCCCTAGCGCTGATTAGATTAGATTAGATTAGATGTTCAAAATGAAAGCGGTCGTACCATCCCTCCGTCACTAGTGATCAAAAAATGGACCTCGGATTCGTGATCAGGGACAAAAGTAATCCCTAAGGACAAAGTTACACGTGAATCGAAGAGGGGTCGGGGCAACTGCTGTGTTAGTTGGCAAAGAATTATTTTCCTTAAACATTAGAATTGCATTTATTTTGTTTAGTTTTATTTTTCATCCAAAAAAATTGTATGATGGCATCAATGACCGAGCCACGTAGCCCAGTGGTAACGCTTCCGCCTCGTAAGCGGTAGATCGGGGTTCAAATCCCGGCTCGGACCAACACAACTGGTGATCTTTTCCCTTCTGGAATCGATTGCTTAGTAAAGGGAAGGTAGTGTATCGTCACAAACTGGACCTTATCACGACACCTTAGGGAGGCGACCTATGGAATGTTAACATTAACCTTAACATGTTAACATTAAGTTGAGAATGAAACTGCCACTGAATCCGCTTTGTAAATGCCGGCCCCGATACTCTTCAAGGGTGTTCCCCTCAGGAACTGGGAAAGATTTACTTTTTTTTATCAATGATAATCCGTTCAAATGAAAATTCTTCAACAGACAGGTTCAATTTGGATTCGATATCCGTCGACACGCCCACGCTCTCTAATTTCAGACTCGAGGCATCGCTATTAACAATTCAATGAACCTCGATTCGGCTCAACAGCATCTTCTTGGATGAATAATAATGGAAAGCAATTTCTCTTGAAGCCAAATCCAATCATAAAAATGCTTGCCACTCCACAAATGATGAAACCAGAGATAAGATTCATCAACTTGGCGCTTCAAGTGACATTTACACGCGGTGGAGGATCTTGCACGTTGGCGGCTGAATAAAAAATCACCCCGGAAATCGACACTTTTCCAGTTGCAACTTGGTCATCACCAGACCAACCAACCAGCCAAACGGGATAATAAGGAACGGAAATTACGTTTTGTAGCCGCAAGCTGGTAGCTTTTATGTGCCACTCCGTGATGACCACCGGTTGCGTGCTGGAAAGAATATATTGTGATGGCACCACGGCTGTTGAGTTGCATCGACCAGCGCGCAGCGGTGGAAAGTTTGTCGGTGACAAACTGTTTTGACAAAGGGAGCAATTATTTTCAAACAAATATTTAAAAAGTTACATAAAACATTAAAAAATACTTTCAAAATCTTAACCAATTTTGTCAAGGCACGACTCATTTAAAAAAAAATTCTTCAAAATGTCTATACATGGCAATGCCCTAAAAGAGCACCAAGTTGACGCTCAAGTGTTGAGCTTACTGCACAAAAGTACGAGCACTGCAGCACGTGTTTGCTGAAGAGGATGCTCGTTAGCACTTTTGCTGCTGCTGCTGGTGTAAGTAAAACGCTTAGCTGTTCTCGCTAAGATATCGACCAAGAAGGCAGAGATGGCTTCCGAGTATGTTGCCTAAGCCGAGAGTGATTCTTGCGAAAAGCTGCTCCGTTCGGATGCGTTCGGCGCTCTGGAAGGAATGCAATTTCACGGTGCCGTACGTTTTAATCTTCATAAATTTGCGAAAGGGTAACGGCAGGAAGCAGTTTTGGTGTAGAGTAGATGGACCTGATACGTTCTTATTTACAAATGCAAAATATGAAAATCATTTTTAAATCAGAGCCTGTTCTTTTCATCCATATTTTGTAACAATTTTCAAGTTGCAAACAATAATTTTCAGTACAATCCAGACTCGACTATCCGAAGGCCTCGGAAAAATTTCACTTCGGATAATCGAATCATGAAAAAAAAAAACTTTTAAGAATCCCTTTCGTCTACCTACCCCCCCTTTTATCCCAGCAATAGAGATGTCGACTCGTACGTTTTCGAGATATGATTTTTTGAAAATAAAAACTGGAATTGGTCACATTCCCGATTTGGGCGCGAAATTTTTTTTATGATTTTTTATGTAAAATTTTCGAGGAATCCAACAAACACATGTTCAAGCACAAGCTTAGCATGGTCAAAACGCCATTTTATGTTTTCACACGACTTTTTTTTAAATATTAGGCTGTTTTTTTGGATCTCAAAACATTTTCATTGAAAGTCAAACTAATCACCCTTCATTTACGTCCAAGACAGCTAAAATCAAATGAAATGGCAAGGAGTTATGAATTTTCGAAAAATGCGTTTTTTTTACGAAAATTTCCATTTTTGGGACCACCCTAGCACGGTGTAGGGGGTTGTGCATAAACCACGTGGCCTTTTTTTGGAGAATTTTTGACCCCCTCCCCCCTCATGGTTTTCGTGGTTTCACGCCAACCCCCTCCCTATATGACCACGTGGCTTTTTCCTCCCAGGTGAAAAATCTTAAAAAAAAAAACAAAATAAGTAAAGATTTCAAAAATGTTTATCCACAAATGATGTACCGTCAGTGGTGGTGACTTTTGGTCAAAAAACGATATTACTGTTGTTATTTTAACACAATAAAACATTTCAAATTATATCGAAATAAATATTGTTGGGGAATGCTCCTGAATTTACCAACATTTTCCCAGAATATGGCTAGTATAATCCCACCGTTCATAAATGCCAATCGTTTTAAAATTAACTCAAACTCACCCTTTAGAGGGGGTGACATTGGGTCAAACAGAAAACATTTTAATTTGTGTAGGTGCTGTAACACCATTAAAACCAATTTAATAATATATAAAAAACAGAAATTCACTTAAAAGTGTGAAAAAAGTATGATATCACAAAGTTTAAGGTAAATAATAACAGTATAACAATTTATTGAAATGGTACAGAAAGTAAAAAAATACTCTCAACAAAACAAGCAACTTAGTAAAACATATGTATTCAAAATTATGGAATTGCAGTGCAATTAATTGCATCCAGAATAAATATGCTTTAAGAATTAAATCTATTTTGATTTATAAACAGCATTCATGATTTAATTTAAATGCGCTTTAAAATTTTTTCATAAAATTGAAATTATCTAGTTATGAAAGCTCCTAGTTAATATTTATTTAATTCCAAACATTCATAAAAATCCAAACTAAAGAAACTTTTCTTTTTAATTAAGCATGATTGATTCCAATGATTCAGTGTGTCCAAAAAAGTCGAGCTGTTTAATTTTTTTCTCCATACAAGAATCAGTGACAGGGACAAACATTCAATGTTAAGACCTTTTGAAATGTTAGTCTTAATTTTTTTTTTGAAAATATTGATTTCGAAAAGATCGGAAAATTTCACGAAAGTTTTATTTATAAACATTGAAAATCGCACCATTAGTTGCTGAGATATCGACATAAGAAAATTATGGGTTGTTTGGGTAGTAAACATCCATTTTTCTGTTTTAAAATCTTTGCATGGCAATATCTTAGAAACAGAGCAACAAAGAATTTTCTCAGCATTTCAAAAAAAAAATTTTTTTTCAAAATTGGGCAAACTTGGGCACTATTTTTTTAAATTAATAACTGCAACTAATTTAAAAAAAAAAGTTACCAAAAAATAGCTATAACTTGAAAACGGTGCACTTTATGAAAATTTCACTAAGGTACTTTTAGATTGCAAATTTGATTTTACATCGAAAAATAAAATTGAAATAAAGTTGCGGTCAATATTTCGATTTTTTTAATCAGTATTGATTCAAAAATTCATAACTCAAACAACAATTTTTTGCCCGTTCTGAAAATTTCTGAAAAATTGGCCAAATTAAAAAAAAAAATAAAAATAGCGTTTTTTGCAAATCATGTTTTAGTGACAAAATGTGAAATTAAAAATCAGCAAAGTAAATTACCATTTATCATTTTTTTCAGTGTAGTCCTTATCCATAACTATAACTTTGCCGAAGACACCAAATCGACCAAAAATTTCTTCAAAAGATACACATTTTTTAATTTTCATTGCTGCCAAATTTGTATGGAAAACTATATGGACAAACTAATGATGCAAAATGGCTTGGGCACCAAAAAAGGTTTCAGACGGTTTAAAAAAATAAAAAATTATAATTTAAGAATAAAGACCGATTTTGTATAGAATTGCTCGAAAATCGATTTCGTGTCTTTGGAAAAGTTGTAAACAACGCGCTAAAAATCATTATTTTAGTCATGGACATCCAAATTGTTTAAGTCTTACTCTTACTTTAAATTGCTTTGCTATCGACTACGTGTTTTGATAAATTTAAAGAAGATTGAACTAAAATTTGGAATTTATTTTACATTTTTTTCAGTTGTTTAAATTGGCAATTATCTACGATTTAAGATTTTTTATCCAACTTTTGGTTGGAGATATTACCTCAAAATAAATACAAAAAAATATTAAATAAGATAATTTTTCAAGCGAGTTGAAAGTACCGTTCCATCTTTTTTAATGAATTTTATTTATGTTGATCTTGACGGCATTGAATTGAAATTTATTTCACAAATTGATATCGGCATTTGAAAATTAAGTGACTCTTTAAAACTTTTTAGTTATTATTTTAATGTGTCTATATATTTGAGTGGTTTTATCTCAAATATGAAGTTGAGGGTATAGTATATTTTCTCAGCTTAAAGAAAAACTAATATTTTCAGGAAAGGCCCCTATTTTTTTAAACTTTAAATTAATTGAGAAACAAAAACAATGTTTGCTTGAAGCTCGTTTTTTTTCTCTAAAAATCTAAAATGTTTGCCCATGTTTCTCTTTGGCTCAAGAGATGGTCCCTATTAACATAAAAAAAAACTAAAAAAATACCTACAACTTTGACGATGGATAGTAATCGTGTATTTTATGAAATGTTATGTAATATAACAATCCGAATTGTGTAACCCATGAAATAAGGAATATATTTTAGACCAAAATGTTCATCAAATTTTTTGGTGAATCTTAAAGTATGTATCGTTATTTTTTCGTTACTGGTTAGTTTTTAATGTTAGACGTTTCACTTGCAAATGAGGTAGTGAAACTGAAAATTTGCGCGATAATCCTGAAATTGGGGTTTTTAGTTTCTTTGTACTTAAAAAATATTGCATGAGAGAGGAGATACAAGATATCTTGAGTTTGTTTTAAGTGTCAAAAGGAAATCTTTCGATTAAGATTCTTCGATCACTTATAGGACCAGCTACGGTAATTAGCTAAGATCTGAGATTTTGAAAAAAAAATTTGCAGAGAATCATTTCTAGACACTTCATTTATAATACATATTTAGTTTTTTGCCTTGTTACGAAAATCTTATAAAATTGTCAGCAATATTTATTTTTTAAGTTGTTCCAAAATAGAACTATCGAAGACTACATCTACTTTCAATGAAAATTTGCAAGCACATTTTAGCTACTTGATACCATCAACAAAAAACTGAAATTGTGTTTGCATTTTGGTACGCATTTTTTAGGGTATATTAACTTTGGATACTGTCACTTTATTTTTTAACATCTTTTAAACTTTTTCAAAACGTAGTTACATTAGTATTAAAAAGTGTACATTCAATTACAGGCTCAAAGTATTGATATGAATCTGCCGAAATATATAATTCAATATTGAATTGGAAAATATTATGACATTGAAATATAAGTAATAATTTTAAACACAATAATTATATGGTTTTGAAGTTTAACAAAAAATATATGCATATAAGTAAATTTAAAGCGCGTATTTTTTTGTTTTTTTTTTTTTAAGAAAAGGTTTTTTTTCAAAGGCCACGTGGTCAGCCGTCGACCCCCCCCTCCCCCCATGGCTTTTCATGGTTTTTTTCGATCGGATTTTGGACCCCCTCCCCCCCCTAAGGAGACCACGTGGTTTATGCACGACCCCTAGGTCACCATCACAGGAACCCCCAGAAAATTTTTCAGCTTGATCGAAGATTTTTTTTTTCGAGTCAGGCTATTTTCAAATGGAATTGCTGTACACTCAACCTCCGGTAGTTGTTCACTTTTTCGTTTGACACTTTTTTAGTTTGTACCCCGTTGGTTGGTCAAAGTCATACTAAAAGTGACGAACTAACACTTTTTACACGGCGCTCAGGCACACTATCAAAACAAACGTTTGGTCAAACTAAAAAGTTACCCCGTTCGTTTGACAACAGTTGGTGTCAAACCATCCGGGTTTGAGTGTATATGGATATTTCACAGTAAAATATTTTAATTGTAGCTACTTACCATATCCTAGATTAAGGTGTGTGCCAAAAAGCTGTAGTTGAAAGAGAAAAAAATATATAAATATGGCAGAGCATAAGATTTTTACAATTATATTACGGTGTATTTTTTCGAGACCTCAAAGAAAAAAAAATTGGTATGTCTGAAATTTGGCACCGTGAAAGAAGGGCTCTTTCCCGACATTTTGCGGGGTATACCGAAATATTTCGTCGGGGGGTCTAGAGCAACTTTTTTTATTGAAGATTATTTTTCGATTTTATTGGATATTTGTTCAAAAAAATCACAGAAAATCGGTGCATTCATGTTGATATCACTCAAATATCTTACGAATATACTTTGGAGACTCTAACCAACTATATTTGACCAATATTTGACCTCCAATAAAAAAATCGAACCAAAATATCAGATTTCTAGCTTTCTATGAAATTACCCAAAATCCAAGCTGGAAATCCCGATACGACCGAAAGTAAATCTTTTCTGTGTGCAATTCGTTATGAAATTACAGCAACACATTGCCCGGTTACAAATTTGAGCATTAAACAATACAAAACATGGATTATTTCACAAAAAGCTGTTTATTACCTAATAGGTTCCGACAATTATTTTTTCAATCCTCTGTCACATCACACTATTACATTTTAAAACATTTTAGAATCAATCACATTGTAAAAAACAGTTTTCTGAACAAGTTCCATAAAAAGTATCAGTTTTGGTTCAATATAAACAGAGATATGCCCAATTTCCTGAAATAAACAGTACCTTTCTCCAAAATTTCTTAATTTAATCACCTTCCACATGATGGGCACTGTCTAGTCCACTGAGTTTTGTAATGAATGCTACAGAGTTATTTTCATGAATTTCGTCAAAACTTGTAATAATTTGTATGTTTCAATAAAATATTATCATCAAAAAAAAAATCTTAGCAGGTAATAGTGTGATGTGGCAGAGGATTGAAAAAATAATTTTCGGAACCTATTTGGTAATAAACAGCTTATTTATTAAATAATCCATGTTTTGTATTATTTAATGCTCAAATTTGTATCCGGGCAATGTGTTGCTGTAATTTCATGACGAATTGCACACAGAAAAGATTTACTTTCGGTCGTATCGGGATTTCCAGCTTGGATTTTTGGGTAATTTCATAGAAAGCTAGAAATCTGATATTTTGGTTCGATTTTTTTATTGGAGGTCAAATATTGGTCAAATATAGTTGGTTAGAGTCCCCATCATAAATGCACCGATTTTCTGTGATTTTTTTGAACAAATATCCAATAAAATCGAAAAATAATCTTCAATAAAAAAAAGTTGCTCTAGACCCCCCGACGAAATATTTCGGTATACCCGCAAAATGTCGGGTGTTCGCGCGTGTGGTCGGTTCGGGGATTTCGGACCCAGAAAAACACCGTTTTTGCACAATTAAAAACACTTTATTACGCGAACAGAAATTACACAATTTATTCTAACGTGCAACGGTCGGGTGTAGTCAACGGTTTATTTAAGACTATAATCTTAAATCCATTGTACATGGGAGGCTGGCCGGGAGAGATCAAGTAGAGCGAGGATTCCCTCTGCTCTCTGCTGGCTCTCATCAAAGATGGACCAGGGACGGTGTGAGAAAGACAAGGACAGTGTAACATTTATTCGTGTGGATCACATCTAGGGTGTAACAAAATTAAATTTGATCTCTCGCGCGATCATACCGGCCGCCTTGGAATCACACTGATTCAAATCATCTTCTCCGTGTCGCTATCACAACTACTACTCTAATTCCCACTGATAACCCACTGGTTTGTTTTTGTTTTGTTCCTTATCCGTTATCTTCGTCTCTTATCTACTTCTACTGTTTCTGCTATTACCCTAGGTCAAGATTGGTCATTGTTTTCCTTATATACTAGCGATCGCTGCTGCGGCCGTCGATCGAACAATAGGCAGATATTTTTCTACTTCTGGACGGGCTGGATCGTGCACTTCGCTGCAGTCGAAATGCACCGATTTCGCGTAAAAATCTGCTGTTTCTGGACTGGACTGGAACTCGGGCGATCAACCAGGATGCCGCGCTGCTGCTGGGGACACTGCTAGGTCGATAGGTGCCGTGGTGCTCTGCCAAATCTTGATTTTGTCGTTCTTTCAGGTGCTGTCTCAACATGGCGTCGATCGAAAGCAGGTCGACCTTGAACTTGGGCTGGAACTGGGATGTACTGCTACCGTCTGCTGGTGTTGATTTGAAATGCTGCTCTGCTGTGCTCGATCGGTTGATTTTCTGCTCGTTGCGGGGGTGGATGCTTTGAAGGGCTGCGGTTGTTGTTCGACGGCGTGCCGCCGACGTTGGTTGTCGATTCGTCTGTCTGCTTGCTTGCTGCTGTTGATCTGTGCTGGTCTGTGCTGAACGCAAAGCCACCGTGCGTGGGTGGCGCCGTGCGTGATCTGCTGCTCTGGTGCCTGATGCTATCGGTGACGCCGACGTCGGCGTCGATGCGATGCGAGACTCCCTAATCAGATGAGAGGGTGCTTTTTAATCGGAAAAATTATATTCTAAAACGACTTGCCTGAACTGGGGGAGACCTCCGTGGCCTCCCCCGACGCCTCCTGGCGTCGCTGTTGACCCTCAGCGGTTACCAACACGATGGTTCTCCGGGTGTACAGATGCTGCGATGACGGGGGTTGGCTCCATCGGGCTGCGATTGGGAACGAGCTGGCCAAGCTCGCTGCTGGTCGTGGCAGATGGGACCGGGAGGACGTCTCCTCCGCTGTTGTCATCGTGTGCGTGTGTGTACCTCGAAGAGTTCCAAACGTGGAACAGAAGTTAGCTGAGTTCAGAACTGGGAGCAGTCATCTTGACTGAAATGGCGCTGGGCGCCGCTGTTTTCCGTAACCGTAATTATGCTGGGCCTTTGCCAGCTAGATCGCAAGCAAACATCTTCATGCAAACCACCACCGAAACAAAACAGGTTACCTCAGAGCATTTCGGAAAGTTCCGATCTTTTCAACGGCCTCCGAGCGCAGAATGACCCGCAGGTCTGGGCGCAGACAGGGTGGCGACTCTGGAGGAAAAAGATTCGGTGAACTTTTTGAAATTCAAAACAATACATAACTTAACTGGTGTGCGGAGGCCTTTCGACCTCCGCCGTTGGAGGAGTCCTAGTTCTCCCCTTGCGCGGTAGAAAGGTTGTCACGGATCGGCAGGATGCAGATCTTAGAGATCGCACGCTGATAGCTGCCGTCCTTTGTGCGCACCGTGACGACACGGATATTGCCGTCAGCTCCCGGGTGGATATCGGAAACGCGTCCGAGCTGCCACTTCAACGGCGGGAGGTTCTCGTCCTTCAGCAGGACCATGGTTCCGACAGCAACGTTGTCTTTTTGCTTTGTCCACTTCGTGCGGTTGTGCAGGTCCGACAGGTAGAGGTTGGACCACTTTTTCCAGAGCTGCTGCGTGTACCGCTGGACGGTTCGCCAGGCCGACAGTCTGTTCTCGGGAATGTGGTCGAGGTTTGGTTCTGGAATCGCAGTGAGTGGACGCTGGATCAGGAAGTGTCCTGGGGTGAGCGCTTCGAAGTCTGCGGGGTCGTTGCTGAGCGGCGTGAGCGGTCGCGAGTTGAGGATCGCTTCGATCTGAACCAGCACAGTTTGGAACTCGTCATACAACAGGGTGTACAACCCGATCGTACGTTTGAACAGCAACTTGAAGCTCTTCACCGCGGACTCCCAGAGGCCGCCGAAGTTCGGCGAGCGAGCGGGAATGAACTTGAACTCGATGTTGTCGTTCGCTGTTTCGCGTATAATCTCCTCTTCGAACTGCTGACTTATGAACAGCTTGGCGAGTTCGCTCAGCTCACGTCTTGCGCCGACGAAGTTCTTGGCGTTGTCGCACATGACCAGCTTCGGTTTGCCACGCCGGGCAGTGAACCGTTTGAGGGCCGCCAGAAAAGCCTGCGTCGTTAGGTCTGCTGCTAGTTCTAGGTGAACGGCCTTGGTGACCAGGCAGACGAAGATGGCAACGAAGCACTTCACTGGGCGAGCTCGGCGCTGCGGGTACGCGAACTGAAAAGGTCCGCAGTAGTCAACTCCGACTCGTGCGAACGGTGTGCACGGTGTGACTCGTTCGGGCGGCAGATCCGCCATGAGCTGGTCCAGAACCTTCGGCTTGACACGGAAGCAATCGACACACTTGTGGATCACCTCGCGAACGAGATTGCGGATGTTGATCGGCCAGAACCGCTCACGCACAGCAGAGATCAACAGTTGTTGTCCAGCGTGAAACATGGCCTCGTGATAGTGTGTGACGATAAGCTTCGTGAACGGATGACGATGGTCGAGAATGTACGGATGCTTCCGATTGTCCGAGACTGCGGCGTGCTGCAACCGGCCGCCGACGCACAGGATTCCATCGATGATTCTTGGGTTCAGCGCAGCGATGCGGGAGTTGTTTGGAATCGCGCGATCTCTGGACAAAGCATCATACTCTTCCGGGAAGCATTCTCGTTGAGCGAGGCGCACCAGCTTCTTCAAAGCGACCTCGAGCTCTTCAGCCGTCAACGGACCAACTCTGCGACAGTGCTTGTTCGCCGCACGGCTGTTGAAACAGAAGCGGCAGATTACAGCGGTCGTCCGTATTGTCACGGTGTACGACGAATTCGCTGTGAACAGTCTACAAGGCTCGGCGTCATGTGCAACTGCAGCGACAGCGTTGTGTTCCTCCAGTTCTTCGTGGTCGAAGTCTGCTGCGTTCGGCACTTGAGCGTGCGGCCAGTGCTGGTGGTCGAGACTCAGCCAATCGGGTCCGCTGAACCAAAGCTTTGAGTACTGCAGCTGCATCGGCGTCATGCCGCGAGAAATGATGTCAGCTGGGTTCTCTATTCCGGGCACATGGTCCCAAGATCCGCTCTCCGTCAGATGTTGAATCTCGGACACACGGTTGGCCACGAACTGGTTCCATCTAGATGGCAGTGACGCAAGCCAGCAGCGTACGATCATGGAATCCGTCCAGAAGAACGCTTTGCCTCGGAAGTTGATGGCGTTGGCCACCTTCTCGTACAGATGCGCCAGCAGCAGAGCGGACGCCAGCTCCAGGCGGGGAATCGACTGCTTACGCTTCTTCTTCTTCAGGTTCTCGAGCGGTGCGATGCGGGATTTCGAGGCCAGCAAGCGGACGGTGACGTCGCCATTGGCCGAAACGGTTCGGATATAGATGCACGCCCCGTAAGCGTTGACTGAAGCGTCGCAGAACCCGTGAAGCTGCACATTCTGGTCATCTGCACCTGTGCCAATCCAGCGGGGTATCGACATGCTGTCTAGACCGGCTAGATTTCTGCGGTATTCTCGCCAGTACTCCTGCAGATCTTCTGGCAGAGCGGCGTCCCAATCCAGTTCCATGCGCCACAGCTTCTGCACGAAGATTTTCGCTTGGACGACGACAGGACCGATCAGCCCGTACGGGTCGAAGATCATGGCCATGTCTGAGGCCACGACACGCTTCGTGATCACGGCAACGTCGTTCCACTTTGGCGATCTGAAACGGAAACAGTCCGTACTGGGCTCCCAGACGAGCCCGAGCGTCTTGACGGTTGCGTCAGACGTGTCCAGTTCAAGCAGAGACCGTTCGTCGCGAAGATGTTCCGGGACGTCGAGCAGGATGTCTCGGGAGTTTGAATGCCACTTTCGCAACGAGAATCCGCCAGATTCCATCAGATCGACCATTTCGGCGACTAGCTCTTTTCCTTCTGCGACCGTGTGCGCACCTGCCAGCATGTCGTCAACGTAGAAGTCTCGTTTGAGGACCTTGGCAGCGGATGGGTGCGTCTTTTCTCCGATCTCACCGAGTTTTTGCAAGCACTTGGTCGCTAAATACGGCGCAGACGCCGTTCCGTACGTGACAGTTGTCAGCTCGTAGATTCGGATGGGTTCGTCAGCATTGTCTCTCCAAACGATTCTCTGCAGTCTCTGGTCGTCAGGCTGGACGCGAATCATACGGTACATCTTGGCGATGTCAGCGACGATGGCAACAGCGTGGAGTCGAAAGCGTAGCGCAATGTCCAGTAAATCGTCCTGCACAACTGGTCCCACCATGAGCGCATCGTTCAGAGCAACTCCGGTAGACGTGCGACACGAAGCATCAAACACCACGCGGAGCTTCGTAGTGGTGCTGTCCGGCCTCAAGACGCAGTGGTGTGGCAGGTAATACGCTAACTCTCCCGCGGCTCTCCCGTTCTCCAGTCCCAGGAAGCGTTTGATGGCTGTTGATCTGGACTCACCGAGACGCTGGACAGCGTACTTCTTCTTGGGCAGCGTCACAACAAATCTGCCAGTTTCGTCACGAACCGTCGTCTCCTCGAACAGCTGCTCGCACGTGGATTCTTCGATCGAGTGCGTGCTCTTGGTGCGGCACGTTTCCAGTTCCCAAAATCTGGTCAGCAGCTCGTCGATTGCCGCGACGGATACGAGAGACGTCGATTCTGGAACGCTGCCGGGAAGCCGGCCGGAAATGATCCAACCAAACACCGTGTTGTGCAGCGTGGGGCCGTCTGCAACTGGTTTCACCCGTTCGTCCGTCAGCAAGTCCATGTAGAATTCGGCACCAATAATGACGTCCACTGGACCGGTTTTGTGGAACTCCGGATCAGCCAGGAACATCCAGTCGGGCAGCTGAATTGTAGCCGGGTCGATGTACGACGTCGGCAACGAAATGTTGAGCTTGGGCAGGACGTGGAACTGCATCTCCGACTCGTACGCTGAAATCTGATCGGAACGCGGACCGACATCTGCACGCACGAGCTGCGTCGACACACAACGGGAAGTTCCGATCCCTTGGATCGGCAAATACGACGATTGTCGCTCGAATTTGAGTCTTCGCGAGAACTCTCTGGTCATCAGACAGTGCTGTGAGCACGAGTCAAGAAGCGCACGCGCTAGCAGCGTGTTTCCAAAGCGGTCTTTAATGCGGATGAGCGCGGTTGACAGGATGATGTTGTGTGTAGGCGTGACGGGTAGTGCAACGTAGTTTTGACTAGTGGTTTGTGGCTGTGTGGTTTGAGAGTCTGTAGTCTGTAGGTTAGTCGGATTAGCAGGTGCATTGTTGGCTGGAGTGTGTGTTGTCTGATTTGTGTTCTGTGGTCTGGGTTGTTGTCGCTGTACTGAGGTCGTCGCGGTCGGTCTCGACTGCTGTTGTGGAACGGAGGATCTCATCTGATCGTTGTGCAGCATCGAGTGATGTTTCTGGTGACAGTGGTGGCAAGTTCCTCCTTCGCACGTCCGCGGGTAATGTCCAGGCTTCAGGCAGTTTCTGCACAACTTGTTCCTCGAAACAGCGTCGTTGCGCTCCGAGATCGTCATCTTCTGGAACTTGAAGCACCGGAACGGGGTGTGCCACGGGCCGCTGCAAAAGTGACACTGGTTGCTGCTCCGCACAGCAGTATGACAGACCGCTGCCTTCGGAGGGCGCTGTTCCGACGGTTTCGCTTTCGCTCGTTGGATCGACTGAAGAACCGAACAGTGGGCGCGCAAGTACTCCAGTAGAGCCTTGTAGGTTGGGACATCCTTGCTGTTGTGGTGGGTCTCCCAATTCCTAAGCGTGGCCGAGTCCAGCTTTGAGCACAGGACGTGCGCCATAACCGTACTCCAGTCAGCAGTCTTTTCGCCCATCTTGTCCAACATCTGCAGATTTTTCTCAAACTCACCGAGCAGGTGGCTGAGACCGTCGTACGACTCCTTGGTCAGCGGTTCCAGATCCAGAATGACATCGAGGTGGGCTTTCACGATCAGCTTCTTGTTTCCGTACTCCTCCTCCAGCGCGTTCCACGCGACGGAGTAGTTTTCTTCCGACAGGTCGATGCCACTGATCTCCAACAACGCAGGACCAGAAAGAGACGATTGGAGATAGGTGAACTTGTCCATCGATGTCAGCTTCGAGTTCCGGTGGATGAGACTCTTGAAGGTGTCACGGAAGGTCACCCACTCGCGCAGATTTCCGCTGAAGTTCGGCAGATGAATGTCAGGCAGCTTGACGCGCAACGGAAACGAGGTATCCGCATCACCAACACTTGGAGCTGTCTGCGCGACGTCCTTAACCGGCCGCTTCGCAATCAGCATCGCCTTGACCTTGCAGAATTTGTTGTCGAACTCCTGCACCACCTGTAGATTGGCCTCTTCACGATGTGACACGACCTCCTGCTTGACCTTCGGCTCCGCATCCGCGTACTTGGCCGCATCCTTTTCTTCCAGCAGCAACTCCAGCTTCGTCCGTAGGTTCGTAAACTCCAGGTACACGTCGTTCAGCATTCCGAGTCGAACTTCCAGCTGGCACTCGTGTTCTTCCGCCTTGTAGTGCTCGACGAACTGATTCAGCACCTCCAGTTTATTCAGCAGGATCTCCTGCTTCTTCCGCAAAGTCTGCAGATCGCCCATCGTGACTACTGATCGCCAACTGAATAACATTCACTTCACTTTCAGATTCACCAGAGACAGACGGATCGACTCGACGTTCCACGACGCGACCGCGCAAGACAGATTGCGAACTGTACGACCCAGTATTGACAGCAGCGACAGGGGAATCGACCAGGGAACTCCAGAGGACCAGACAGAACGACACAACACTCATGCAACCTGACCAGACTAATAAAAACTCTCGTGCAATTTTATTTTCAAAGCCACTTTATTTCGATCCGCAAAAGAGCCAAATTAACCAAGCCACCGTACTACGTGCAAATACTCTCCTGTATCTCCGTCTTGATCCGCCAAATCCGTCCCGAAAGCTCCCAGCGCCAATCAATCACCGACTCCAACGATGACGTCAGCCAACCGGTTGAGATGGTGACGTCGCGACGCTTGCCAAAGCGCGCGCACCGTGAGTCGCCGTGAGTTCCGCGATGGCGAAATCTTCTTCACAGCACTGCACTGATCGTCACTGCCTTTGTTCGGCTTCTTACAATGCACTATTGTGCCACTGTTCAGCTCCGGGTTTGTGGGATTTTTTCCGCACTTTTTCACGGATTTCCCGTGCACTTTTTGTCCGTAATCACGCGCAGCACGCACCAAAACTGTCCAGGCGCGCTTCTGCACCGTTCACTTTAGGCCGCTCTTCGCGAGCAGGCTAACACTCCGCGCACTGAACTGTCCGTTTCGCGAAGTGTCCCGAACCTGGCCAGACCGGATCCTTCGGATCCGGTTCGAAGGACCAAATGTTCGCGCGTGTGGTCGGTTCGGGGATTTCGGACCCAGAAAAACACCGTTTTTGCACAATTAAAAACACTTTATTACGCGAACAGAAATTACACAATTTATTCTAACGTGCAACGGTCGGGTGTAGTCAACGGTTTATTTAAGACTATAATCTTAAATCCATTGTACATGGGAGGCTGGCCGGGAGAGATCAAGTAGAGCGAGGATTCCCTCTGCTCTCTGCTGGCTCTCATCAAAGATGGACCAGGGACGGTGTGAGAAAGACAAGGACAGTGTAACATTTATTCGTGTGGATCACATCTAGGGTGTAACAAAATTAAATTTGATCTCTCGCGCGATCATCGGGAAAGATCCCTTTTTTCACGGTGCCAAATTTCAGACAAACCGAATTTTTATCATTAGTTTGTTCTAAAAAACAAATATGATATATTTTGTCAAAAAACTATGTCATATTTGTTTAGCTTATTTATATTTTAATAAAAATCCATTCAAAATAGACTGTCTCGTCACTTTATGAAAAAAAATTAAATAAAATGGTCAAACCAGAACTTAGTTTTTTCCGTGAATTTTTGGCCTCAAAACAACTCCTCAAACTTTTGAACCGAATGGTTGCGTTCTCACTTTGCGCATTGCATTTCAATCTTGTTTTGTATGGTAAAACCCATATTTTGTATTTTAATTTTTGTAATCCTTGTTTTGAATTCAATTTCCGTTGAGAAAAAACTCAAAAACTTTCCAGAAGAAAGTATAATGCTAGCTTGCTCCTATCAAATGATACGGTGTTCTCAAAACTGGTCTGAAACTGGGTTTTTGCTCGAAAATCGCGTTTTAGACCAGTTTTGAGCACGCTGTATCTTTAGAAAGAAGCAACATAGCGCCATACTGAGCAATTCTCTGAGTTTTCGGTCATTCGATTCGATTTTTGTATTCTTGATTCCGGCTGAAACTTTTTTGGTGCCTTCGGTATTCCCAAAGAAGCCATTTTGCATCATTAGTTTGTCCTTATAATTTTCTATACAAATTTGACAACTGTCCATACAAAAATTATAAATGAAAATTCAAAAATCTGTATCTTTTCAAGAATTATTTTGATCGATTTGGTGTCTTTGGCAAAGTTGTAAGTATGGATAAGGAGAATACTGAAAAAAAATGATACACGGTAAAAAATGGTGATTTTTAAGTCCACTTTTTGTCACTTGAACTAGAGTTGCAAAAAAATATTATTTGATTTATTTTTTATTTTCTGATATGTTTTTGGGGACATCAAATGCAAACTTACCAGAAATTTCCAGAACGGGCAAAAATCTTTGATCGAGTTGTGAATTTTTGAATAAATACTGATTTAAAAAAATCGAAATATTCGTCGCAAAATTTTCATCTTCAATTTTCGTTTTTTTTTTTGCAAATCAAGTTTTAATGACAAAAAATTAAATAAAAAATCACGAATATTTTTTTAACGTGTATCATTTTTTCAATGTAGTACTTATCCATACCTACAACTTTGCCGAAGACACCAAATCGATCAAAAAAATCCTTCAAAAGATACAGAATGCCAAACTACCAAATTTGTAAGGAAAATTAAACGGCGGTCGCATGATTGTGATGCATGGCGGCATGAAAGTATATCAGAATCTGCATGAAAACTGTCCTCATGCATTTTTTGCGATTTAGGGGTATGACATTTTTGCCCGTTACCGACAATTATCGTCATTACAGAACTTTTTGATTATTGATCCGACACGCTTCCACCGCGCCATGGACGCTTGAGGGACGGGCCAGCATTATATGTGTTGGTGAGAACTGCAGATCGCAGAAATGTTTACACGCGGGCAAAAATGATCTACGGGCTTGCTGCAAAAAATGTGTGCAGCAAATCCACTGTAGCAAATTTTGAGATATATTTTTCCTTTGGGTGTAGGTTTAAAAAATACAAACATTTAAATTCTAAAAAAAGACCGATTTCGTAGAGAATTGCTCTGCTCGGGATCCTACTGTTGAGTATTAAACAACTGTACAATTTTTTGATAAGGTCCCAAAAATCTATTTTTTTTAAACCTATAGTATAAAGGTCCTTTAAAAAATCTGAAACTGTCCTAGTGTATAATGCATTTTACAACTCTAACACACTCAAAACTCTTGTGATATTCCAACACCCAAGCTCTCAAAATAGTTGGTTACCGTTCCAACTCGCTGGTTCTGGCAATCGGGACAATTCTTTTTTCTAGTGATTTTTTAGGATGTCTAGATGATCTTAGAACTTTGCCGAACTCAATTTGATCAATTCTGTATTTTTTGCGATCAGAAACATCGTTCCAACTACATGCATTTTTTAACTGTATTTCCTGAGTAAATTGATAGAGCTCGCAAAATTTTACACAATTGACATAGTATCAAGCTAAAGCTTGAAAACTTACTCACGAATGATTTTTTTAGAGTTTGTGTGATTTCTCAGTTCACGTTTCCCAAATGGATTATGTTTGAATTTGATATGACATACATAAAAATACCATATACCAAAAGATACTCTTTAATTTGATTGCCATTTTGAAACGAATCGTTTCTACAACCCAATTAATTTGCATCTCAACATTATGCCTAATCAACATTCATCGCCTAGCATTTCCCTGCGAAAAAACTTATCCAAAGCCCACTGACTGGCCCAACGCCGGAAAAACACGACCCAATTGAGTTAATTCATTACGCCACCGCCCCCATGCCCTAGGCACCAGCAAAAGCTCACCAAACCGAAAGGATTAAATTTCCCAAATTGCCTGTTTGTGAGTGTATAAAAGCTTACCCGTCCGCCTCCTGAATCGCTCTTTCATCGGAAACACACGAAAAACAGCAAAGTTTAATCGATCGCGTCGTGTTTCGAGCACAAAAATAAAAATGCCTCACCGTCGTCGTTTGCCACCGTTTGGACGGACTGACTGACGGCGACGGTTTCTTCCGGTGGCAAAAGCACAACATCGCACATAAAACTTTATTCCAACTGGATGGGCTCTGTTTTGCCGGTGCGAGCGTCCTTGCCATTGGCCATACCACCCGTTTGAGGGACGACGACGGAGGCAGCAGCAGCAACAACAGCGCAGTCAAGTTCCGACTAATGGGCCTAGACGCCGTGGACGACCGTCGGCTGACGAAGTCATAAAAGTCAAATGAAGAGATGAGCTTTTAGAGGGGGAATGGCAGCGAAAGCTTTTCCGGAAGTCATGCGAGATGACGAAGGTGGTTGAAAAGGAAAATTAAAAGTGAAGGAAGGAAGAAAAAGAAAATTAATTGAAAAGAGAAATGACCAATGATAAATGATAAATGATAAATGATAAATGATAAATGATAAATGATAAATGATAAATGTTAAATGATAAATGATAAATGATAAATGATAAATGATAAATGATAAATGATAAATGATAAATGATAAATGATAAATGATAAATGATAAATGATAAATGATAAATGATAAATGATAAATGATAAATGATAAATGATAAATGATAAATGATAAATGATAAATGATAAATGATAAATGATAAATGATAAATGATAAATGATAAATGATAAATGATAAATGATAAATGATAAATGATAAATGATAAATGATAAATGATAAATGATAAATGATAAATGATAAATGATAAATGATAAATGATAAATGATAAATGATAAATGATAAATGATAAATGATAAATGATAAATGATAAATGATAAATGATAAATGATAAATGATAAATGATAAATGATAAATGATAAATGATAAATGATAAATGATAAATGATAAATGATAAATGATAAATGATAAATGATAAATGATAAATGATAAATGATAAATGATAAATGATAAATGATAAATGATAAATGATAAATGATAAATGATAAATGATAAATGATAAATGATAAATGATAAATGATAAATGATAAATGATAAATGGGTAATTCTCTACCAACTCACACGAAATCGGGAAAAGTTGCCCCGACCCCTCTTCGATTTGCGTGAAACTTTGTCCTAAGGGGTAACTTTTGTCCCTGATCACGAATCCGAGGTCCGTTTTTTGATATCTCGTGACGGAGGGCGGTACGACCCTTCCATTTTTGAACATGCGAAAAAGAGGTGTTTTTCAATAATTTGCAGCCTGAAACGGTGATGAGATAGAAATTTGGCATCAAAGGGACTTTTATGTAAAATTAGACGCCCGATTTGATGACGTACTCAGAATTCCAAAAACGTATTTTCATCGAAAAAACAATAAAAAGTTTTAAAAATTCTCCCATTTTCCGTTACTCGACTGTAAAAATTTTGGAACATGTCATTTTATGGGAAATTTAATGTACTTTTCGAATCTACATTGTCCCAGAAGGGTCATTTTTCATTTAGAACAAAATTTTTCATTTTAAAATTTCGTGTTTTTTCTAACTTTGCAGGGTTATTTTTTAGAGTGTAACAATGTTCTACAAAGTTGTAGAGCAGACAATTACAAAAATTTTGATATATAGACATAAGGGGTTTGCTTATAAACATCACAAGTTATCGCGATTTTACGAAAAAAAGTTTTGAAAAAGTTACTTTTTGCGTTTTTCTTTGTTTCGTCGTCCGTGTCTGTCGCGGGTGACCATGAACGGCCATGATCGATGACGACCAACTTTTTTAAAACTTTTTTTCGTAAAATCGTGATAACTTGTGATGTTTATAAGCAAACCCCTTATGTATATATATCAAAATTTTTGTAATTGTCTGCTCTACAACTTTGTAGAACATTGTTACACTCTAAAAAATAACCCTGCAAAGTTAGAAAAAACACGAAATTTTAAAATGAAAAATTTTGTTCTAAATGAAAATGACCTTCTGGGACAATGTAGATTCGAAAAGTACATTAAATTTCCCATAAAATGACATGTTCCAAAAATTTTACAGTCGAGTAACGGAAAATGGGAGAATTTTAAAACTTTTAGTGTTTTTCGATGAAAATACGTTTTTTCGGAATTCTGATTACGCCATCAAATCGGGCGTCTAATTTTACATAAAAGTCCCTTTGACACCAAATTTCTATCTCATCACCGTTTCAGGCTGCAAATTATTGAAAACACCTCTTTTTCGCATGTGCAAAATGGAAGGGTCGTACCGCCCTCCGTCACGAGATATCAAAAACGGACCTCGGATTCGTGATCAGGACAAAAGTTACCCTTAGGACAAAGTTTCACGCAAATCGAAGAGGGTCGGGGCAACTGCTGTGTGAGTTGGCGGAGAATTACCAAATGATAAATGATAAATGATAAATGATAAATGATAAATGATAAATGATAAATGATAAATGATAAATGATAAATGATAAATGATAAATGATAAATGATAAATGATAAATGATAAATGATAAATGATAAATGATAAATGATAAATGATAAATGATAAATGATAAATGATAAATGATAAATGATAAATGATAAATGATAAATGATAAATGATAAATGATAAATGATAAATGATAAATGATAAATGATAAATGATAAATGATAAATGATAAATGATAAATGATAAATGATAAATGATAAATGATAAATGATAAATGATAAATGATAAATGATAAATGATAAATGATAAATGATAAATGATAAATGATAAATGACAAATGTAAAATGAGACAAAAAAAGGAAATCTTGTGATTTTCAGTGGATTTCCTCCTGCGTCAAAAAAGTGTTACATTTAAAGAACATGCTACTCTTGCTCTCTGTATATTCAGTAGAGTCGTTAAACTGTTTGTTGCAGGTATGATGTTCGACTATGTTTATGTTTGTGCTAGCCAGTTCCATGGGCCACTAGTATTGGTGAACGGACCCTGTCCTTTGACGGCGCTTCATTTATTACCCCATGGGAGGGAGTGAAAGTCGTTCCCAATTGCCAATCTGATGCGTTGATGATGATGAATGGCACGAAAGATCTCGTTCTCGAGAACTCATCCAAAAGGCTCTTTCTTTCTTCTCTTTTTGTCAGATTAACGAGCATCGGATAGATAATCTTTGGTCTGGCAGGAATAACGAGCGAATTCGAGCCTCATTTTTTGCTATTTGTTGTGATATCTAGTGGTTTCTTTGTTTGGTTTATGATTTTCTGGAAGGCTTTGTTCGTCGTGAATCAGAAATTTTGAGCTGGATTACTGGCCATTAAAATGCGTAATAGGAAAATTATCAAGCATTTTACAGAAAGACATTACACAATTCCTACGATGAAAAATTGGCTAAAATTGTTTAATTTTTATCTTTCATTGTTACAGCCTAAAAAAAAGCTTTTGTCGACTATCATTTTGAATTTCTAACTTCTCATTTCTCATTTTTTACACATGATTTTAATTGGTTTACAAGTTTGAAGGGAAATTTTCGAAAAGTTTAGGTAAAAGTGCGATGCGATAATCTTTTTGAATACAAAAAAGTTTAAATTTGACCAAATTTCCCTTTAAACTTCTGAAGCTACACCCAAACGAAAAATATATCTCAAAATCTGCAACAGTGAATTTGCTGCAGAAAATGTTATATTTTATTACATTTTTTGCAGCAAGCCCATAGATTATTTTTGCCCGCGTGTAAACACGTCAGCGATCTGCAGTTC
This sequence comes from Culex quinquefasciatus, assembly GCF_015732765.1. Taxonomy (NCBI): domain Eukaryota; kingdom Metazoa; phylum Arthropoda; class Insecta; order Diptera; family Culicidae; genus Culex; species Culex quinquefasciatus. Next base: position 118,342,807 of record NC_051863.1, on the reverse strand, counting down.
TCACCAACACATAGAATGCTGGCGCGTCCCCGAGCAACAATCTAGAGAGAACATTATGTTCGCGCTCTGTCCCTCACCATTCATCATGTGTCCATGGCGCGGTGGTAGCGTGTCGGGTCAGCAACCTAGAAGTAGATGGTTCAATCCTCGTTCTGTTAAGGTTTTTTTTTCTGCAATACAATCAATCTGCCGTCGGTAATGTCGATAATTGTCGGTAACGGGCAAAAATGTCATACCCCTATATCGCAAAAAATGCATGAGGACAGTTTTCATGCAGATTCTGATATACTTTCATGCTGCCATGCATCAAAATCATGCGACCACCGTTTGGGTGTACGGAGAAAAATATCCCTTTTCCATATTTCCGTCAACCAAATAGCCCCGAGATTGTGTCCCAAGAAGTAAATTTAAAATTTTACGACTACTTGCACAAAGTTTGGTCAAATTTTAACTTTTTTCTATTCAAAAAAAAATTATCGCGCTTTTACCTAAACTATTCGAGAATTTCCGCTCAAACTTCTGAAGCTACGGAGAAAAATATCCCTTTTCCATATTCCCGTCAACCAAATAGCCCCGAGATTGTGTCCCGAGAAGTAAATTTAAAATTTTACGACTACTTGCACAAAGTTTCCGTTTGCTCTGGCTGGCTGTTGTGCTGTGTGTGAATGTTTACATCTTTGGGCGAAAAACCAACCAACTCAGGCAAGGGCAGCATCCCCGTTTTATGCTCTGCGGGTATTGCCATTAGTTTTCATCCTCTGTTGAACTTTCGGTTTGAATTTTACCGCTGTAAACAACTTTTTCCCGGCAGGGCTTAACAGGAGGGGAGTCGATGAAATGGAGTTGGCGTTTTTGAATTGCTGAGTTTATTTTGAGATTTTTTTTTATTTAGTGTTTGTTCTTTCGAACAAGGGAATTTACAATTCTTTCAAAATTTCTTATCGGAAATTCCGTTTAATGCACCGCCACAATTTTTGTTGAAAATTTCTTATGTTTTCGTCAAAATGATTCGAGTATTTGATTTTTTGATTTTACTTTAACCTTTTTAGGACCATAACTTTTTAACCAAAGAGACCTTTTGGATCATTTATTCGTCAAAAGATATCTTCATGCTATGTTGGCAGCTGTCCATGCCATAATTCTACAAATTTAAAAAAAAATCTTTTGAATTCGTAGAACAATTTTTTGATCGATTTGGTGACTTTGTCAAAGTCTACAATATGGCAGAGAAGAAATCAAGAAGAAAATCACGAACATACACTGATTGATCTTTTTCCAAAAAAGTTTCCCAATCAACACACCGCGGTGGTGACCCTTTTTCTTTCACACTTTGCCCCATCTTTTCCCACAACTGTTGATAGAACTAAGACGACCGGTTCTTAGTGGTCACCATTTTCGGGTGCCCCTCTTGTTTTGGTTAAAAATGGTCTCTCTCTCTCTCTCTCTTTTCTCGGAACGAACCCAATTCTCGTTGAACCCGTTGAAAGGCTGTGCCATTTCCCCTTACTGGTTCCAAAGTTATGGCTCAATATAGATTATTGAATATTTACGGGATTATAAAGAAGCAGCAGCGGCAGCAGACTTTTGGTTTTTGCTGCTTCGCCACAATTTTCCTCAAGGAGAAAATGTTGTTTGGTGTTGTGTCGTTGCTTTGCTTCCTGGGTTAGTGGGAAACTTGGAAACTGGCAGATATATGGGATATAAATTAAGTTATTGCAGATTTCAGCAGTCAATTTTATTGCACTTTACGGGAGGTTCATTTTTCGTTAAACTGTGTATTACGCCAAAAAGAGCAGGCAATTTAATTACGTGTCAGATTCACAACGAATGAGTCGTAACTTTGCAACGTTTGAACCTACCTGATTATCTGTGTTTATGGAGAAGGCTGCGATATCCAGTATTCTGCTGAGGGCAAGGCTGATCAGTGTGTAGATCCACATGGTGGTGCTGTAAACGAAACGAAAGAACAAGAAGAAGACGTGTGACTTTCACGACATTTAAAACAATTTGGAAAGTGGCCAATTACTTTGGGAAACTTCCCCCGAGGGGGGGATTGGGAAAGGCCACCAAAAGTAATAAAACTTTCAGAGTGGCCAAGCTGCCAGCGTCGTCCTGTTCAAATTCATTTGATATTCACCAGCAGAAGGAAAAGTTTTTCCATCTTATTGCTGGCCCCCATAAATGGTCATTAAAATTCCGTCAAGATATGGGTTTGGGAGCGTGTTGGGTTAGGATTCTGCTACTTTATGAGGATTTGTTTCAAGATGGCCAATCTGTGATTCGGAATTTCACTTATTTGGGCCATTTCCAAATGTTTATTTTTTTATTTATTTAAATTTGTCAACCTTTTGACTGATGGATACGATGAGGCTATTTTGTTACTTCCTTTTTTTGAAGATTTTTATCGAGTTTACAGGGTTATTATTAGTACAGATTTATCAAATTTCTCAAAAATATGCCTAGAAAGCCATTTTGTATCATTTCAAAAGGTCGTAATGTTGAAAGTTTGGACCTTTTGAAATGTTAGTCTTGATTAGAAAATTTTGAAAATATTGTTTCCGAAACGATCGAGAAATTTCATGAATGTTTCATATTTTAACATTGTAAATTAGTTGCTTAGATATCGACGTTAGAAAATGGTGGGTTGTTTGGGTGAGATTTAGAAAACATCAATTTTCCTGTTTTTAAATCTTCACATGGCAATATTTCATCAACGAAAGGTCATATCAGCGAATTCAAAAAAGCTAAATAAAGAGAATTTTCTCAGCTTTTCAAAAATATTTTTTTCAAAGGTGGGCAAACATGGGCACAAATTTAAAATAATGAATAACTGCGAAAAGTTACCTAAAAAATAATTATATCTTGAAAATAGTGGACTTTATCCAAATTTCACTAAGTATTTTTTTTCATTACAATTTTGATTTTACATCAAAAAATAAATTTGAAAACTTTTTGAGACTTCTATTTATTTTTTTTAAACCAGTATTGATTAAAAAATTAATAAAGTCAAAGATTTTTTACACATTCTGGAAATTTGATGTCCCCTAAAACATTTCAGAAATAAAAAAAAAAATAAAAAATAGTGTTTTGTTTCGCACATAAATTTTAAATGTCAAATACGTGAAAGAAAAAATCACCAATTTTTTTACCGTGTATCATTTTTTTAGTCTAATCCTTACAACTTTGCCGAAGACACCAAATGGATCAAAAACTTTCTTCAAAAGATACACATTTTTGAATTTTCATAAATCATTTTTGTTTGGACAGCTGCCAAATTTGTATGGAAAATTATATGGACAAACTAATGATGGAAAATTAAAATTAAAAAAAAACCAATTTCGTACAGAATTGCTCATCTGGTTTTAAAGGTACTTTTGGCTTGATTTCTGGAGTAATTCCAATGAAAGTTAGAAAACTGGAAAATTTGAGTTTGAGAAACCTTTTTTCGATCCAGCCAAAGCAGCATTTCTGGATGAACGACAACTGACTTACTTACTTAAAAATATTTTTAATGTTATATTTTTGAATATCGAAAAAAATAGATTTTCAAACATAATATTATTGTTTGGAATGTTTCTATTAAAATAAAAAAAAAACTAGGCTAATTTTATTTTTATCAAATGTATTTTTTTCTTAAAAGTTCAACTTATTTCTTACCATTCAAAAGAGCTTAAATGCGTTAAAACATCAAAGTGTTGTTTTCCTGAAAATTTGCTTATTGCTTTTTTTCTAATTACAACTTTCGAAACAACCCTAAAAAAAACCTTCTGATCAACTTTAAACCACGTCGTAATCCAAGCTTTTATTGGTAAATGGATTTGCTTTTTATTAAAAATTAAAATTTATAAAACAAAATAAAAATAATCTTCATAAAACTTTAAAGTTTCTTTCAAAATAGTTTTGCTTAGCTTTTCTTTACATTTGCGTGAGATTTTGCTTCAATTCATTGAAAGTTTTTTTTTATTGATGCGTAAATTCTTTGAAGCATTGCAATGCTCTTAAAATGTTTGTAAAATTTATAAAACAAAATAAAAATAATCTTCATAAAACTTTAAAGTTTCTTTCAAAATAGTTTTGCTTAGCTTTTCTTTACATTTGCGTGAGATTTTGCTTCAATTCATTGAACGTTTTTTTTTATTGGTGCGTAAATTCTTTGAAGCATTGCAATGCTCTTAAAATGTTTGAAAAAGATTGTTTGAAGATATTTGAATGTAATTTAAATAAAGTAATTTTGTAATCTTTCAATTCGCAGTGGTTTTTCAAAGAAAACGAAATAAAAAATAATTACCTATTTTTGTGAATCATTTCATTGACTATGAGCAGATATTTTACCCTCTACAACCCAACCCCGCCTTTAGGAGTTTTATGCCAATATTCAGCATTGGAAAGAAGAACTTTTTAAAATCCTCAAATATCAAGGTTGGAAGTTTTACTGGTTTTATGCGACATTGACAGTTTTTAAAAAAATGCATTATGCAGGGGTCAACATTGGCTTGGTTTTTGTAATGTCCCAAACTATACCTTTTCGCATTTTTTCTACAAATTAAATTATAATGGTATAACTCTATAGTTAAAAATGTGAAAACAAACAAAGATTAAACAAACATAAACTTATTATGATAGAGGCAAATAAAAATACTAAAAATGAAACAAGAAAAACATAACACAAGAGAAGTAAAGTTTTTCTTAGAAGAAGAGTTGCTCAAAATGACACCATTTAATCATCTACTTTTGCTTTCAAACAACTACCTACATAGCAAATTATGAATTGATTTCATATGAAAACAATTTTAAAAAGTCGACGTGCTAAAAAGTCAGCATTGAGAGCACGTTAGAAATTCATACTGTTCGCTTCTTTTACAATCATCCTTATTTCCATCCATCCTTATAAAATTAAAAATTGTAGATAGTTATTGGTTATAATTTATTATTAAAAGAATATTTTGACAAGCAAATTGAATGCCAAAACCTCAGATTATGTTTTCAATGTAGCAAGATACGACCCAAGTAGCACACTTTGTTTGCCAAAAGATTTCCGAACTTGTTGTTGAACTCATTTACTATGTTTTCCCAACGTCCCTGAGAACTCTTGAACGCTGGAAAAAGCGCACGTTTTTCTGTTGTTGAACATCTCTTAAGCTGTTAGAAATGTGCGTGGTTTAATTAAGTTTAACCAGCGCACGTCCTTCTTGCATAGAGAACGTTTGTTGAACATGTCATAAGGACTCTTGACTAATAGATTCTGAACCGGGTTGGATGACGTCGTTAGAACCGTTTAACAACACCGTTTAACAAGTTTCAGGAGGGAGTTAGCCAAACGTTTTTATAACCGTCCAAGAACATATCGAATGTTAAACAGGCTTTTCATAAAATATGTTCAAGGTGTTCGCTCAAAAGTTTTCTTTTTCTTAATATAATCCTTTATTTGTGAGTAATATCGCTTTACGATACTTTAACTACTAGTTTTTGTAATTTATTAGTTTGGACAGGGATACGCAATTTATGAATGATAATAATATAAATGATGGATAATAAAAAATATCAACCATAAAAATCATTCAATTTCCTAATTATGCCTTTGGGGATTTTTTTTTTTTCAATTATGTTTAAGTGCTAATTAACATTGCTTGCTGCTACTACTCTACTACTGCTGCTGGTTCCCGGTGCTGCATTTTCAGTTTTCCTTTTTGATGAAGAATGCTCAGGGCAAGTATCGAACCCAAGATCACTCCACGAGGGGTTATGTTGGATGAGTAGGCCTAAACGTCAATAAGAAGTCTGCGGTCATCTAGGTTTTACCAAGTTCACTAACAGTTTGCCAAAACTTCTTTCAAACATAGGCTGTTTCTATTTTTAGAACTATCTTTGCTTGTTTCGTCAACATGTCCTTGCTCGGTTTGTAGAACACGAACGCGAACTTCACATAAACAACTTGTTTACGGGAAATCCCAGCCGAAGCCAAAGGTCAAATCTACTATGTTTACACGTTTAGCAAACTGAAATGAAACATCATGTCTGCAAATGTCATTTTGCTTTTCGAGTTCTACAAGCATGTTTCATTGAGGTCAGAATAAACTTCAAAATGAACTATTCGTAATCCGTTGCTAGATTTGGCATTTGTGTTACACAGCCATGTTGAACAATAGTTTTTTGATCAAAATGTAAACAATTAACCAAATTTTTTGACACTTGTTCAATAATTAACGAATAAAATCACTTATGCAGCAATTGTTCAACAAAAAAAATAAAGAGCGATGTTTTTCTTGCTACTTGGGGACAATAGCAAATTGATGCATTTAATATTCTGGGAGTTGATTTGCAAACAATCCATAAAGAAATTTTTCGTCAGTTTATTGTCGGAAAACAGTCTCCAGAATTTAATCTCGTGCCGTTGTTATGGCCCAGACAATCGCCATTTGGGACAAAACTTCATTGTTCATCCTGGGAACGCTGTCAACAACATTCTACGCCAGTCAGCCAGCCAGGATTTTCTTGGCGTTCAACTTTTGCTTACAGCTCATGCTGGGAGAATTCTTTGAAGAGGAAGCAAAAATCCGTGGCCTGGCCGGAAAATGAAAGGGTTTGGAAAACAGCATTCCCTTTATTCAAGACTGAAGAAAAACTCCAGCCAAACAAACGTTGAAATTTGCATTTCCTCTAGCAGAAGTCTGCCTCCGGCAGTTCAACCGAGGGTTGTAAAAGTTGACAAACATAAAAAAAAATCTCGTGAAATGTTCATTTTCTTCGTCGCCATTCAATTTTAGTGACGCAAGCGAAAAAGTTCGTCAAGTGGCGAAAAGGTAAAAAATCATAAATTTAGATGCATCTCGCGTCAATGGTGGCGCAGGAAAAAAAACGGAACTTCAGACGTGATCCAACCGAACATCGTTCACACGGGGATTTTTTTTCCCTCGTGCTCAAAAGAAGATTACACCATTTCAGCACAAGTTTTTCAGCTGGGATATTTCCTCGGGGGTTCTTTGTTCAAATCCGGCAAACGACGTTGAATTTGGAGGGCGGTTCGACCCAATTTCCTCAACACTTACAGCCGGCTACGGTGTGAAAAATAAAACTGAAAATCACTTCTCACGTAGCAAGGAAACTTTTGCCAGGTTTTTGTTGAATCCGGTCCTACCCGGAATCGTCCGGTTGTTAAATGGAGACGAAAATGTTGAAGAACTTTGCTCAAAGATTGTTCAACATCATATTTTTCTTTAGAAAATCTTTGTGAGCTGAACTTTTTGAAATGATGTTATCTTAAGGAGTCAAAGAGTGTGAGTGCATGTGAGTGAAACCAAATAAAACAATATGACAAACGTTACAGTTTTACAATTCATTAAATAATGATTTTTAAACATAAAAAGCACAACTTGTTTTTTTTTCGATTAAACTTGTTACATTAGATAGATATTTTTCCTCCAAAAACAAAGAAACTCTTATCGGCAATCATCCTCACATCATCACCTCCCACAGCAGCCACATCCAGACATAGATCATGTTTGCAATGCCCATAAATCCACTCAAAAATCAGCAGAAAAACGGAAAAGAAAAACATTTTCTTTCTGTTGCACGACAGCATGCGTGACAAAATCTTGCTAACCTTCTCTGGTAAAGTACTCGAACAACGACCCCTCGAAAACATCGCTTCGGATGTGTCATATTCATCTTCTGTGTGTGTATGTGTGTAGGTGTACGTGTGTTTTTGCCTTGACACTTCAACAACATCGCACCTTTGGTGATACGATAAATAGCTGAAACTTTGCCCTTAGACAAAAAAAAACAATCCACTCGCTTGTCTTAAAGTTTGCTTACAAAAAATGATTTGATTGCGGTTATTTATCCTAAAATTAACAACCCCCAAAATCTTTCAGGTTATTCTCAATGACATTATGACACTTAACACCAAATTCGACACTAGCTGACTCACTGACACAGAAAGATTCAGGCTGTAAAGTGATCAAATTTATATTTATTATCCCGCAACGACACCAGTGTGCGTGTACCCTCCGTAACATCTCTAACCTGTCGTCAGCATCCTTGTTACCTTCTGATATATGTTTCGGTGGTGTGAAGCTGCAAACAAAATATACAGCCACTCTCACCTGAAGCCCTCATAAATAGGATGATTGGAAAAGATGATAATTCAGCTAAATTAGGGGAGACTGGAGTGGCAAAGAAAAATGAGCGACTTTGTATGACATAAACTGTGACATTCATCAAAATAACGGTAAGTTGTAAATTGTGTTTCGAATATTGGTTGGACTTTTTTTTCTCAAGCCGATAATTCTATCGGCGATAATTTTATCGACGATAACGGGCGGTAAGGGATCACCCATAAACCACGTTGACACTTTAGGGTGTGGGGGAGTTTGGCGATTGCCTACTATCCATACAAAAAAAAGATGTTTCAGATTCTAAAAAAAGTGTTCACGTTGTTTAAGAATGGTTCCTAACTTATATTTCATAAATTGCTAAAAAGGACTGAAACCAACCAAATTATGATGAATTTTCAAGCTTTCTATTAGTATATGGTAAGTTTCAAAGTACACTCAACCCCCGGTGGATGGTCACTTTTTCGTTTCGACCGCGTTCGTTTGACAACAGTTGGTGTCAAACCATCGGGGTTTGAGTGTATAAATACTTTAATTTTCGCAGATACAGCGTATTTTTTAAAAAAGTACTCATTTTTTTATAATTTGCGTTATGGGTACCAAACGATTTGAAATTTTGCATGAATTTGTACTGTCTATGAGATTTTTGAATGAAAAACTAAAATTTACACAAAATACCGTATTTTCTCGAAATACTATGACCGATTCTTAGCGAAGCTACACCAAAATGTCACATTTTTCAATTTTCAATATGATTTTTTATATGAAAAAATCATTTTTATTATGATGCAATAATTGCAATGTGCTTTATTGGTTTACTGCGTTTTCTTACCTTAAAAGCCAAGAACATTGACCAAAAGTGGTCTGCAAGCCATTGTACGGGAGAGGAGTTTTTTCATAAATCTGCTCCTTTCGTTGTCCCGTCACGAAAAGAAAAGGCTGGCAAAAACTCAAATTTCATCCAATTCTTTCAGTTCAAGGAGCAAAAGATTCGTTTTGTAATTTGTGATAATGTGTAGAAGAGCAAAAGTTTTTAAAAATCAAACTGGCAAAACTGTAGCGATTTTTGTAGTGTGCCTTTTAAAAGTCCAGTTTTACGATGTTGTCCCGTCACGCTACATTTTTATTTCAGGGGAAGTAAAGTTTCACGCAAAACGAAGAGGGGTCGGGGCAACTTTTCCCGATTTCGTGTGAGTTGGTAGAGAATTACCCCCTTATATTTAGATTTTGAATGAAATCTTTAAATTTTCACAAAATTCAATTTTTCCTTAAAAAAGTGAAAAACAGGTAGAATTTCGCTTCGGGTATCAACCTATATTTGAATTATAAAAATTTGAGTACCGTAAAACGGGGTGACTTTGATAGCCGGGGTGACTTTGATAGGTTTGCGATTTTTCCGCAAAATGAAGAGTACAATTAAAATACGTAAGGAATGGTTCAGAAACATACTGACCGTGGTAGAGAAGTGTTCAAAGTACCTCATGAAGAACTTTTCATAATTTTTTGAAAGGTTTATAAAGTTAGTTAACTATAGTTAAGAAAATGTTGATGGAAGTCATTATTTTAAACTTCTCAAAGTGTCATGATTTTCTCAATGAACATGATTTTCAATCGGAAAACGGAATGCATTTTCGGATTCTTTGGACAATTTTCCACTAGGAGAAGGTTAAATAAGTTTGTAAATAATAAATATTATGTGTTTTTGAAACACAAAAAAAAAAATCTCCAAATTTATAGGCAAATTCAGTTGAACAAATTTCAAATTTCAAAAATGTGAAAACTTGTGATTCGTGCTTCGAATTCAGTATACAATGCAATATAAATCGATAATTTTATTAAAAAAAACTAGTTTTAACAAATTTCAAGTAAAATTCCGACTTTTTAGCAATTTTACCTAAAAATTATATGTAGTTGGCTAAAAAGCTTATACACTTAGTTAACTAAATATAAACATTGATTTTTTTGCTTAAAAACTATATCAGCTACTTTAGTGATGGTACATTTAGCGTACATATAAAATTTGAACATCTTATATATGATTTTGACAAAAAAAACTATGACTATCAAAGTCACCCCGGAATTAAAACTATGAATTTTTAACGTAACTATTTTTCTAAACACCATTGAAAAAACTTTTTTCCAAAATAGTGCATGGACTTTGTGTGTCCTACTCCAGTACATGTTTTAAAAATAAAAATCGTGAGAAAAACCTTACCTGTTGGAAAATATTCTAAAAACAAATTGAAATCCTATCAAAGTCACCCCGGTTTACGGTATTTAAAACAAATAAGGTATTTTGTGAAAATTTTAGTTTTTCATTCAAAAAGCTCTAAAACTGTAAAAATACATGAAAAATTTCGAATCGTTTAATATTCATATTGCGAATCTCAAAAAATTGAATATTTTTGAGATAATAAGGTATTTTGTGAATATTTGAGTTTATTATTCCAACAAACCTCTAAAACAGTGAAAATTCGGATAAAATTTCGCTTCGTTTCATACCCACATAATTATGAAAATTTGCGCACTTTAAAAAAAATACGGTATTTTGGGAAAATCTTAAAATTTATTTAAAACATTACTAAAACAGTGAAAAAGTACAAAGAATTCCGCTTCGTTTGATTCCCATATTGCAAATTATGAAAAAGTACTGTACGTTTTCTTGAAAACATGTCACTTTCCAGTTGGGCGATGCTACTTATTGAACAATTGAGGTAGACTAAAAATTCTTCAAGGTAGACAGATATAATAACAACATAAATCATCATCATAAAATAAAAAAAAAGTTAGATAAACTTCAAGTGATTATATTTTAAAAACGGCACACTTTATCAGTATGTCGGCGAAGTCCTTTTTGGATTTCTGAGAAGAATGCTCAAATCACACAGCAAATATAGATTCATTATTGAGACAATAATATTTGAAACAAGCTTATTTATTTAATTTATAGGTAATGTAATAATTCACAAATTTAATTATGTTTGAAGCATAAGCATTAGCCCGGGTCAAAAAAATTAAAGTTGCTCAAATCAAAAATTATATGAGATTGCCCGAAAGAGTACTCAAAATGGAGGCTCAGGCCAAAATTTCAGCCCACGTGGTGGCTGATTGCCATGTGGCGTCCTCTGATCGAGGCAGCCTTCTTAGTGTGCTTTGATTATTCGCTATACATTTAGCTGGGACCATGAGAATTTCTACGACGCCGGAATAAATCCGGTTCAAGGCAAGACCAGGGGCCTCGGATCGTCTTGCACCCTTCGGAGGAATTGTTCCCCAGACCACCCCCTAGGACCCCATGGTATGCATAAGTCGTCATTTATTAACGTCTGACTTGTACAGAGCAATTTACCTAAATGCTCCAGTTTTACGGGTTAATTCCCATTTAAACTTGTTCCTGCTCAAGGCAAGCCAGTTTTCAACCAAACGGGCTGAAATTTTGGCCTGAGCCTCCATTTTGAGTACTCTTTCGGGCAATCTCATATAATTTTTGATTTGAGCAACTTTAATTTTTTTGACCCGGGCTAATAAGCATTACTATGAAGAATCATCCTTTTAAGTGCATTTTTAATTTTTCACAGTTTTTTAACAGTTGAATAGTTTTTTCCTGATTTCCGATGTCATGAACTTTGATCAAGTTTACATGAACTTATCGTTAACCCGTTTAGAGATTATTTTTAATTCGTCGTTTAGACCTATGCAATTATATTTCAAAGTTATGTCGCCCCCTACAAAATTTGCCTGAAAAATCAAGAGGCAATTTTTTGTCGAGTTTTTTCAAGATTTCAATGTAAATAGAAAGACCGACCTGAAATAATCTAAACTGCATTTTTCTGAACTGATAGCTTGTTTGGGCTCGTTAAAAATACCTCAGAGCTATTTGGCTATTTCGGAGGAGAAAATTGGTCAAATTTCACCCTTACTGACGGTTGTTCAAATTTGTATTCAGTTTTCAAGTTTTGCTGCTTTACATATTAAGATGTTTTGAAGAAACAAAAAAAACTTCAACAGCCGTTTATCGTCATTTAAGATTGCTTATGACTACAAACAGACCAGGGCTAATTTTCCCTTTTGTCTCCTAAGAAATCCCATCATTCGTACACATGACTTTCATCCTCATCCGCGAAAGAAGACCCACAAAAACCAGCCGGGCCCAGCCCAATTGAGCGTTGAATATTCATGATCCCCGGTGACACTTTGCTTGTGCCATCACTCACTCGACAAAGACAGACTCCTGCTGCTTCTGTAAGTCAACGGAAAAACGCGTTGCGTACCACACCACCATAAATAATTCAAACATCGAGGCCCAAACCAAGAGGCTCGTTGGGCGGAAAATGCTGAAAATGTGTGCCCCCGTGTGTCATATATGCAGGTGTGTGTGTGTGGCAATTGAGCAATTGACGTAACTGAATTTGGGAGCGTTTGATTAATCGAAAATGGGGCGAAAAGTTTTATGGCGTCGTGAATATGATTTGTTGGTTCAAGGAGGTCGTACGAGTTGAGTGCGGGTGCTGGTAGCTTGTGTTTTAATAACGCAAGATGATCATGATTGTACACGAAAAAACATCATAAAAAGTTTCTTATTTGCAAATTTGATTTGCAAATAATTATAAAGTACAGACAAAATTTTCATAATCATATCATTATATATAAAGAATAATTACTTTTTGTGAGTTAGTTATTAACATAAATGAGAGATATTAAAGTAATTGTTTTACCATTTGAATCTTTTATAAAACAAGTCTCATCATTTGAAACCCTTTTCAACATAACTAGACAGTAATTTTCGTCTTGTGGCATTAAACTTCGACCAGAAGAGCAGCATAAAGTTGCAAAAGAATGTCAGCAAAACGTGATCCCTTTGAATCTTTTGCAAAGCAGATAAGCAAAAAGAGGTAGCTCACTACGAATGGGTCTTGAAATTTGACTGTACGTGATTAAGTAAACGGAGAAAACCCCTCTCAAAAAGGACTTCAGACATTCATTTGCTAGTTCAAGAGAAGAGCGGTGCTGTGATGCTTTTCAAAGTTCCATCTCGAGAAATTATTTATTTGATAACCTTTAAAGATGATGAGTTCCACTTTACCGAGAAGGTTGTTTGCTAAGATTGAAGTGCTTTCCAAACAAAATGTTACAATTAATATAAGAAACACTTGTAGCTTTCAACCTAGAATTATTGATGATTTGTCAAAATTTGATTAATTTGGCACAATCAAGAATTCTCGAGAATTTTACTCTCAAAACAAAATAACTTGATCTGCTCCATTTAACACCCTCTCCTGCACGCTTTCACCAATTGTAGTCGATTGCTGAAGTTGAAGTTCACGGGAAGAGCAGACACTTCAACGGACCCGTGTTCAAGAAGGCACCTACACAACACTTTTCGAGGGGTAAAAAACGAAAGTGTAGAGCTTTCCTCGAAGCGAAGCAATTAGTGCGAAATTTATTTACTCCACAGTTTCACCGGAGGCCAATCCGGAGCGTTACAGCACTTTTCTTTGTGTTTCCAGCGAACACAGATCCGGATAGACGGATGAATGGACAATGCGCCGGAATCGGCACAGGAGGCTTCAAGGAACAGGCGGAAGTGTGCCGTCGTAAAAAATACTGCTCACAATTAAACACGACCATTTCAGAGCGAGAGCACGGTCACGCCTTCAACTTGTTCAAGTTGTTGCCAGTTGCCATGATGTGGAAATGCTTCCTGGAGGAGGTTCTGGTGGCCAAGGGCAGGATGGGTCGTTCACTTTCTTTCTTTGTGCTGGTGTCCTTGGTGGGGAGAGCGTGGCCTGAGGGGCAACTCTAGGAAATATAAAGTAAACAATAGACAACACACAATTCTTAACTTGAAAATGAAACTAATGTCTTCTAAATTCAAATTTGTAGACTTACCTAAAGATATGAAACGATTTGAAAAGTGAATGATTTTGGACATTTTGAAAAAAAAAAACATTTCTTAATGCAGACAACTAGGGTGGCATTGGTTCTGGGTGTGAGATTGAAGCATACAATTTTCTGCTGACGATTTTGCCTTCCTCACTGAAGTAAGGCTATAATCCTGCTCTAAAACTTAACTTTGTATAAAAACGTCGTAGACCCACCTTCATGTATACATACCGACTCAGAATCGAAAACTGAACAAATGTCTGTGTGTATGTGTGTGTGTATGTATTAGGGTGTTTCATCCAAACAAAAAAGTTCTCAGAATCAGGCAAACCGAGGTTCCCCTTGTAGAGGAGGCCCATAGGGACTCTCATGCCAAATATCAGCCCATTTGGTTGAGAATTGGCCTGTCCCCAGCGATTCAAAGTTTACATGTAAATTACTATGGGATTTTTATGCTTTTCGTTCAATCGTTCCTACAGGTCTGGGACCAACATGGATTCACTCGGAATAAAGACAGGTGTGTAGGGGATGGTCCAATGAACAAATTCCAGAAGGAATTAGGGTTGTCCATTCTGTCCCCAAGATGCGCATTGGATCGACGTCCGGTGTCTCCAGAATCAACGATTCACCCTTCAAATGTACGCATTGTCCTTAGTATGCTATGACGGCTAGCTGAAAATTCCGACGCCCCATGTCAGACGGTGAACACGTGGCAGAGTATTCACTCAAGTTTTGGCTCAGAAACATACTTTAAAGTAATAAAATTATAATTTTTGATGTTCCTGTAACAATTTGAACTATTCCAAATAACATAATGATTTTGTAATAATAATGCAATCGATGCTTCCCCACGTGTTCACCGTCTGACATGGGGCGTCGGAATTTTCAGCTAGCCGTCATAGCATACAAAGGACAATGCGTACATTTGAAGGGTGAATCGTTGATTCTGGAGACACCGGACGTCGATCCAATGCGCACCTTGGGGACAGAATGGACATCCCAAATTCCATCTGGTATTTGTTCATTGGACCATCTCCTACACACCTGTCTTTATTCCGAGTGAATCCATGTTGTCCCCAGACCTGTAGGAACGATTGAACGAAAAGCATAAAAATCCCATAGTAATTTACATGTAAACTTTGAATCGCTGGGGACAGGCCAATTCTCAACCAAATGGGCTGATATTTGGCATGAGAGTCCCTATGGGCCTCCTCTACAAGGGGAACCTCGGTTTGCCTGATTCTGAGAACTTTTTTGTTTGGATGAAACACCCTAGTATGTATGTATGTGACCAACAAACTAGCTCATGTTTCTCGGCCCTGGCTGAGCCAATTTGACCCGAACCTGTCGCATTGGGTCTCGTGGCGCAGGGGTAGCGGCTTCGGCTGCCGATCCCGATGATGCTATGAGACGCGGGTTCGATTCCCGCCTTATCCACTGAGCTTCTATCGGATGGTGAAGTAAAACGTCGGTCCCGGTTTCTCCTGTCTCGTCAGAGGCGCTGGAGCAGAAATCCCACGTTAGAGGAAGGCCATGCCCCGGGGGGCGTAGTGCCAATAGTTTCGTTTTTTCTGTCGCATTCGACTGAAGTATCGATAAGTAGTGCAAAAGTTATGTATAAAAATGTGTTTTCAGATTTATCCGGATCTCACTTAATTGTATGTAATTGTATGACCCATCGTTGATTATGTTATCAAAAAACCTTTCCAATGAAATCAAAACATTGAAGATCTGGCAACCCTGTCTCGAGATATGCCCACTTAAGTGATATTGATGTACTTTTTGGATGCCGGATATCACTTAAATGTATGTAACCTAATTCCGGGTCCATCATCCGACCCATCGTTGATGAGGTTATCAAAAGACCTTTCCAATGAGCCTAAAATATTGAAGATCTGGCAACCGTGTCTGTACTTTTTTATTCCGGATCTAAAAAAAGATGAAATTTTTGTACAATTCCATCATATCAGCCATTGTTGGTAATAAGTGAGGAAGGCTCCAACCACATAGGTGGATTAAGTTAGTTTTTTTTAATACAATTTGAAAGGATTAAGCAGATAATTTCCTAATTTGCATTATGTACAAATTGTATTAATTTGTTTCATCTGAAACATTTCAGAATATTAAAAACGGTATTTTCTGTTTCAATTATTTTTTGTTTTCTATTTATTGTGTGGAAAAGTTATTATTTCGAATGATAAAAAAATGATCAAAAAAATCATACAGGCAATATTTTTTTAAGAATTTTCAAAGCTTTTTTGTATGCTCGTGGCTGAACGGTCAACCCTCTGCTGCCCAATCTTTTTTCGAAAATTTTTATTTTTCCCGTGTTTAAGAGGTCATTTTGAGCAACTTCTGTCCTACGAAAAACTTTACTTCTCTTGTTTTACGTTTTTCTTGTTTTATTTTTAGTATTTTAATTAGAATTTATCTTGTTTAGTTGATCTTTATTTTTGTTGTATTAGCCCTATTCTACCACCTACTATCATTACATTTTGCCTATCTTATTTTTTCATGATTTTATAGCCACTTTTTTAATTTTTGCCTTTTTTACATTTTCTGATATAAAATGGCACCATTATCATTCAAATTGTAAATATAGTTGTCCACATAAATCACTGTATCCAAGCAATGCTAAGTAATTTTTAAACACTTATCGTATAAGGGTAATTCTCCGCCAACTCACACAGCAGTTGCCCCGACCCCTCTTCGATCTGCGTGAAACTTTGTCCTAAGGGGTAACTTTTGTCCCTGATCACGAATCCAAGGTCCGATTTTTGATATCTCGTGACGGAGTGGCGGTACGACCCCTTCCATTTTTGTACATGCGAAAAAGAGGTGTTTTTCAATAATTTGCAGCCTGAAACGGTGATGAGATAGAAATTTGGTGTCAAAGAGACTTTTATGTAAAATTAGACGCCCGATTTGATGGCCTACTCAGAATTCCGAAAAAAACGTATTTTTCATCGAAAAAAACACTAATTTTTTTTAAATTCTCCCATTTTCCGTTACTCGACTGTAAAAAAATTGGAACATGTCATTTTATGGGAAATTTAATGTACTTTTCGAATCTACATTGACCCAGAAGGGTCAGTTTTTCATTTAGAACAAAATTTTTCATTTTACAATTTCATGTTTTTTCTAACTTTGCAGGTTTATTTTTTAGAGTGTAACAATGTTCTACAAAGTTGTAGAGCAGACAATTACAAAAACTTTGATATATAGACATAAGGGGTTTGCTTATAAATATCACGAGTTATCGCGATTTTACGAAAAAAAAGTTTTTAAAAAGTTACTTTTGGCGTTTCTCTTTGTTTCGTCGTCCGTGTCTGTCGCGTGTGCCCATGAACGGCCATGATCGATGACGACCAACTTTTTCAAAACTTTTTTTCGTACAATCGCGACAACTCGTGATTTTTATTAGCAAACCCCTTATGTCTATATATCAAAATTTTTGTAATTGTCTGCTCTACAACTTTGTAGAACATTGTTACACTCTAAAAAATAACCCTGCAAAGTTAGAAAAAAACATGAAATTTTAAAATGAAAAATTTTGTTCTAAATGAAAAATGACCCTTCTGGGTCAATGTAGATTCGAAAAGTACATTAAATTTCCCGAAAAATAACATGTTCCAAATTTTTTTACAGTCGAGTAACGGAAAATGGGAGAATTTTTAAAACTTTTTTAGTGTTTTTTTCGATGAAAAATACGTTTTGAGTACGCCATTAAATCGGGCGTCTTATTTTACATAAAAGTCCCTTTGACACCAAATTTCTATCTCATCACCGTTTCAGGCTGCAAATTATTGAAAAACACCTCTTTTTTCGCATGTTCAAAAATGGAAGGGGTCGTACCGCCCCTCCGTCACGAGATATCAAAAAATGGACCCCGGATTCGAGATCAGAGACAAAAGTTACCCCTTTGAACAAAGTTTCACGCAAATCGAAGAGGGGTCGGGGCAACTTTTCCCGATTTCGTGTGAGTTGGTAGAGAATTACCCATAACCAATTTGCGTAGTTTTATGGAGAAATGTCTAATCAAGACGAATAAAAAAAAGTTTTTGCTAGATCATTGTTTTCCGAAATCATTTGCTGAAATTTTCTTGTTTTATCTGGTTAAATCAAGTAGACTAATGTAAATAGGATAATGACCAAGTGTGAAATGCCTATCCTGTTCACGTCAGTGGATGTTTTAACCATGAGGCATGAGTTTTCGAGACTGTTCGAGAAACGATCCGTATAATTTCCGAGCATCTTCTGTTGATACTTATTCCACACTGTAATCCTGGGAATACCGATTGTGAAAACCAGTTCATGTTTTTCTTTCAGTAGATCCTCTGTATTTGCATATTATACACATGTTTGGGGACGTGCTTCCTTATCGCACGTGCATATTTTGGGCAACAATGAGTTGGTACAATTTTAATATCTTCACTGTTGATAAAATCCCAATTTATTCAAAAAGTACCACCTTGTCATCTAGTACAGAACTATGATGTAGTATTATTAAAAGTGCCATTTATCATTTTTTTAGTAGGGTGGACGAAATGATATTAATTAGGAATGATCAAAAGATTAAGTTTATTCAAGATCAAACTTTGAAGAGTATTTTTTTTAAGATTCGTCAAAAAGCAACATGCCACACGATAGAACGATAATGACCAGTTTGAGACCGGTCGATCGCCACCTCATTTATTTGTATTAGTTTATTAATTTGTGGGAAATTCAGTAGCTTTTCGAGCGTTTGCTGGGACGGTCGAGAAATTTGTTAGTGTAATTTAAAGTCAGTAATTTCTTCAGTTGAATTTTAAAATTACCATGATATTGCAAAAAGTCTTCAATTGCATTGCTTTATTCAGTAAGTGAGCGTTTTAAAGTATTACAAAAAAAAAACATGCATAGTGTCAAGTTCTATTGATATTTTAGGTTTTTTGTTGATGGTAAGAAAATCAGCAGCTGCTGATGAGGAACAGTTAGATGGTGGTCGGTTTCAAAACATTAGAAATGTTGAGTTCGACTGGATTCTTACGAAGGTTGGTTAATTTTTATACGTAAATAAGAAAAATAATCAAACTACATTTTTCCAGCAAGTATTTGCAGAAAAGTCCAACGCAGTGATTTCACCGTTTCTTGTAAAATTGATGCTAGTTCTTTTGTACGAAGCTACCGGAGTTGGGGAGATTTCCGGTGCGAACCCACTCAGCACAGAGCTGCGACTAGTGCTGGAACCAAATGGAGATCTTCAGGATACCCGAACAAACTATCAACAGCTGCTGGAGTCAGTTTTGAAATCGGACAGCATGTACGATGTTCGCTTGGACACCAAATTCTTCTTGGATGACTTTATTGACGTAGCCTCAAAGTACGAACTCATCGTGGAGCACTTTTACAATGCTTCTGCTGAGAATGTGCCCTTTTCGAAACTACGGGAGGCAGTTGAGGTGATCAACGATTGGGCTAACTCCGTTACGCAGGGACGTATCAATAAGCTGGTTAGTGAAGGTGAGTTTGTCGTTTATACCTTGATAAGATTTTTTTTTATTTTTGATTCTTCAAAATTCCAGCTGACATCACCAACTCAGTTATCGCGTTGGCCAGCATTGCTTCCTTCAAAGGACAGTGGAAATCCCCATTTCCAGCAAGTAATACAAGGCAGGGTATTTTCAACGGGGTTCAAGTAGATTACATGCAACAGATCGATCTGCTGTATTACGATGATTCGACCACGCTGGGAGCTCAGTTGCTTCGGATGCCATACCAGGGTGGGAAGTTCGCCATGTTCTTTATACTACCTCACCAGAATCAAACCGTTGATGATGTACTGGGTCGAATTACGCCGCAAGTTCTGCACCAAGCGCTGTGGTACATGGACGAGCTGGACGTCAACGTTACCATTCCCAAATTTAAGTTCGACTTCTCTGTACAGCTTAGTGAATCTTTACAGAAGGTAAGAGTCGTAGAGAAGAATTTGAATATTCAGCTGACTGAATTCTTTGTTTTGAATTGCAGATTGGAATTCGAGAAATTTTCTCTATGGACAGAACCTTACCCTTACTGGCACGTGGAAAAGGGGCAAGAGATCAGGTTAGAATATCTCAGGTATTGCAGAAGGTTGGAATCACTGTTGACGAGACGGGAAGCGATGCCAGTGTGGCTGGAGGTAGACACTCTTGAAATCCTGTTTGAAATCTTTGTTCTAACAATTAACATTGTTCCAGGCATTACTTTGACCAACAAAGTCAACACTGTTCCAGATGGTTTGCAACTGTTCAATGCCAATCGACCTTTTGCGTTTTTCATCGAGGACGAGGCAACTGGTTTGTGCTTATTTGCTGGCAAAGTTGAGAACCCAACACAATTGTAAAGAGCATTAAATCCAAACTAAACCCAAACAATTTGCCAACAGCATTAAATTTGAATTAATAACCATATCTGAATGCCCTTAAACTCAAAATCACAAGTCACGACTCAGACTCAAAATCAACACCGACGATTAGATTTATTGCTCTTATCACGTCTGCAGGCTTGTTGTGGAGCCAGCATCATTCAGTCCGTCCAGTCATTGTTCACAATGTGTTGCTCTGAACTATGATCCCAGCGGGTTCATCTGCTGGACATGATGAGCAAGCCTCCACAAGAGCGACTAGACGACAATCAGTCGTTTGGGGAGGCATTAGCGCGTGACGGACAGTGCCGTTCAAATGAGTTGAGATTAGGCTGTGAATTTACGGAAGTTGAAAACTAGTTTGGAAGTGAGACAAAATGTGACTTTTTCATAAATGCCATATAAAAAACCATACAAAATTCAATAAAAGCATCCTTGCCTCTTCTGGCTCCTCACCACCGGTTCGTATGGGCTTCATGGGAAGTAGAAATAACAATCAGGCTAACGATGATAATCACATCAGGGCACACGACAGTGATCGCCCCACACCGGCCACCGACCACAGTCAACAGAGAACGCGTTTGCTGGCCAAAAACATTCTCAAAAGAGACCGACAGCAGAGTGGCCAGTTTAACGAGAATTTCCTCGTTCAGATTAGATATTTCCCAGAATTGGTGCACGTTTACTCTATAGTGTTAACCGCGTAAATTCAATAAAAAGGGGGCTTGCTTTTGTGAGGGGGTAGAAATGTAGGATTAAAGTCTTTTGGATCGATGAAATTTGAGAAACAAAAATACAAAAAAAACCCATCCTGGCCTTCAACATCCTGGTTTATCAACGATGACATTGTTAAAAGACATAAAACATTAGGGTAGAGGACCCAGAAATCACCCACTTTATAGTGGCAATCTAGGAAATTTGATGAGAATTTGATGACAATTTATGGGTTTTGGTTCTATTTGTTGTAGAACGTTGATAAACTATTTGATTTTAAGTTTACGCAAGGTTTTTATCACTTACATGTTCATTTTTGATAAAATTTTGCGTTTTTATAAAGTGCTCTGAAGAGCCTATTTTCGCCCCCCTAAATCCAATTTTCGCCCACCCTTGGAACCAGTTTTCGCCCACGAAAATCAAGAAATCAAATGAAATTATGACACAAAGCTAAGCAAATGTGGTCTCCAGGGGTGCATGGAGCGCGAACAAGAGCTGATTCAGCGACAATCATGGGTTGTAACAATCTGCGATCGTAACAACCTCTGACTGAAAGTTTATTTTTTATCTCGAGAGAGAAAACCCTCATGACTCTCTCGAGTCGTCTCTTGTAACAACCCGCGACTCAACTTTTGCTGTCGCACAGAGAGCGCTACCGATTTCTTTTCCTAGCAATCACTGAAGGTGGAACCCAGTGAGCGCCGGGGTGGTCTTGTCGGCGCGAATTTCCTCATTGGTTACTGTGATTTGCGCGCCACGTGTTTTCTTTTTGCTTGGGGACCATCCATAAACCACGTGGACACTTTTTTGGGAATCTGTCACCCCCCCCCCTCTCGTGGACAATTGTCCATACAAAAAAAAACTTTGTTGTATGGATCGTGGACAATCGCCATAACCCCCCCCCCCCCTAAAGTGTCCACGTGGTTTATGGATGGTCCCTTGCTTACGCAATGCAATTCTAGCAAGAGTTTCAATGTTTCTTTTGAAAGCTTCTATAAGAAATTGGTTTGCTTGTTTACAGGACATATAAAAAAATCTCACGATTTTTATGCAATATTCTTGAAAAAGGCGAGAAAAGATAACTTTTAAACAGCACCAAGGAACGAATTCAGTGTACAGGGTGTATTTTATAGCACATGTTAGCCTTTCGGAAGCCTACAAACCTCGTGGCTCGTGGTCATGACCACTTATAGTACCAATGGCTAGCATCTTGTATTTTGATACAGACTTTCACACCCGGGTCACCTAAGTGTGAAAGTATGGTTCGGGAGATGAAGCCGAATTCCTGCGCTTTAATTCGAACCAGCGACTTTTGGGATAGTTAGTCCAGTAAATTCGGATATAAGTCGGCTCTTTTACGACAATTTGCGGTGTGATTTGAAATACAGAGTATCAAAAAAGTGTCCGTGCAGCCCTCTCCTTTGAAGCTGCATATTTGCCATATTTAATAATTTCTTCACAAATTTCATGGCATGGTACAGTATATATTTCACCAAAAACAACTTATTGCTTTAAAGATTTCCAAAACGATCTTTAAAAATCCCCTTCCCAAATATTTGAACCCTAGCATTGTTGTTAAATTAGAGACATTTAAACTATTCTCAGTATCGTACATATCAATTTATCAAAAAGACGAAGTTTAAAGTTGTGACCATTTGATGCAAATCTACACTCAAAGTTAAAATTACTCTTTGTACTAAAACAGATATAAAAATATTTAAAAAAAAACTTATTTTCAGAATAAACCCAAATTATCTAAATACGCTAAACTTTAAAAAAAATATTTATGATTGTTTCCAGATTATTGTAACTATTTTTTTTTTCAAAAATTGTATTTAAAAACGTTACTTAATCCACCTTAAGGTGGTTGGTGCCTTCCTCACATTCAAGTTGTATTTTAGGTTTGATTTACAAATTATTTAAGATTTTTTTAATAGGCCAAATACTATCAAAAACAAACATTAACTAAACAAGATAAATGCTAATTAACATTCCAACGCCCAAGGCTTCAAAAAAGTTGGAACGGTAACTTCAACTCAATGGTTCTCGGGCATAACTCAACCAATCAAGATGATTCTTCTTTCCAGTGATTTGTTAGGATGTCTAGATGATTCTAGAACTTTGCAGAACTTAATTTGATCAAATCTGTATATTTTGCGATCAAAAACATCGTTCCAACTTTTTTTTTTCGCGTGTAAAAAAAATTCGCCAAAGATTCCACGGCGGCAGTTGTTTTAAAAAAGGTGGAACGATGTTTTCGGTCGCAGAAATTACAGATTTGTTCAAATCAAGTTCTGCAAAATTTCAGGATCATCTAGACATTCTTACAAATCACTGGAAACAAGAATTGTCCCGATTGGTTGAGTAATGCCAGAGAACCAGCGAGTTGAAGTTACCGTTCCACCTTTTCTGGGAGGCTTGGGCGTCCGCGTAAGTTGGGCATGCGTTGGGCGTTCCAGTGTTAAAAACTTTAAAAGGAAACAAGAAAAACATAAAACAAGTGAAGTAAAGTTTTTCGTAGAACAAAGGTTGCTCAAAATAACCTTTTTCAAAAAAAATGCAATAGAGGGTTAAGGGGATTGACATTCAGGTGTCCACGTGGTTTGTGAATGGTCCCTACAGTATACAGTATCTTATAAGAATGAAACGAATCATTTACTTCCTGATTCCTTACATTTGTCCCGCAATTTCTAAATGAAAAAAGTTTTTCAAACAATAAATCAAACTACTTTTTACGAAGAGAAGTAATTGAGAAGGAATACTCATATTTCCCTAAAATATGTCGAAACTTGGCATTAATGCCAATCGTTTGAAAACTAGAGATACAGGGTTAGGGTTAAATAAAACTGAAAAGTTATAGCATTATGGATTTCAATTGGTTTTTGGAATATTTTCCAACAGGTAAGGTTTTACTCAACATTATTATTTTTAAAACATGTGCTGGGGTAGGCCACACAAAGTCCATGCACTATTTTGGAAAAAAAGTTTTTTCAATAGTGATTAGAATAAAAGTTACGTTAAAAATTCTTAGTTTAAATTCCGGGGTGACTTTGATAGTCAGAGTTTTTCTTGTTAAAATCATATTTAGGATGTTTAAACTTTATCTGTACGTTGAATGTACCATTACTGAAGTTGCTGATATTGTTTTTAAGAAAAAAATCAATGTTTATATTTAAGTTTATAAGCTTTTTAACAAAATAAATATAAATTTTAGGTAAAATTGTTAAAATGTCGGAATTTTGCCTGAAATTTGCAAAAACTAGTTTTGTTTATAAAATTATCGATTTATATTGCAATTCGAAGCACTAATCGCAAGTTTTAACATTTTACATGAAATTTGTTCAACTGAAATTGCCTATAAATATGAAGTTTTTTTTTTAAATTGTGTTTCAAAAACACATATTATTTATTATTTACAAACTTATTTTACCTTCTCCTAGTGGAAAATTGTCCAAAAAATCCGAAAATGCATTCCGTTTTCCGATTCAAAATCATGTTCATTGAGAAAATCAGGACACTCTGAGAAGTTTAAAATTATGAGTTTAATCACCATTTTCTTAACTTTAGTTTACTAACTTTTTAAACTTTTCAAAATTTCATGAAAAGTTCTTTTTGAGGTTCTTTGAACACTTTTCTACCACGGTCAGAATGATTCTAAACAATTCCGTACGTATTTTAATTGTATTCTTCATTTTGCGGAAAAATCGCAAACCTATCAAAGTCACCCCGGCTATCAAAGTCACCCCGTTTTACGGTAAAAAAAAACCCTTTGCTCTTTTGTTGGGAGGTAATTCTTGTCGAAAGCGTTTCACCACATCACGCATTTTTATGCAGTTAACAGCTTGTGCAACTTTGTTCAACCTTTACTTCAAATTTAACTGCATTAACACACAAACACGAACACGTTCTTTGAGCTGAAACAAACGGAAACGCATTCAACGTGCCCATGCAGTTTCAATGAGTTTAACACACTCCAGAAATAAGTAATCTATTAAATTCATTTATTATAATCGTTCATATTAAAACTAATCGTTCTAGAAAACATTAAATATTCAATACAATTATTCTCAATAAAACCGTATAATCGTGGTCCTGCCCTTAAACACCAAAATCGTCTCTTGTAACAATCATGGATTGTTACAAGTCGCGATTTTTGGAAATCGCTCTCCGCTCGCGATTCAAGATTCGTTGCGGTCCCAAATAAACAAACCCCTTGACGACGCGAATCGGGTGAGATCCACCCAGTGGATGATTGTGAACGATCGCTTTGGTGTGAGTTCCTTCTTGGTTACACAGCGGGACTAGCAACGCGTTGTTTTTCTTGAGAACAGTGGCGCTTACTGTGTGTGTATACCTTCACTCATTGATCGCGCGATGTGATTTTTTAGCGACCCTGGTGGTCTCCTATTGATACACAACATGTTCCCGAAGCTAAATTTCATTGATGTGCACATATTTTGTCGTACAAATTATAAATTGAGGTTCAAAAATCCTAGGAGTTTTTTTTCAGATGGGTAATTCTCTACCAACTCACACGAAATCGGGAAAAGTTGCCCTGACCCCTCTTCGATTTGCGTGAAACTTTGTCCTAAGGGGTAACTTTTGTCCCTGATCACGAATCCAAGGTCCGTTTTTTGATATCTCGTGACGGAGGGGCGGTACGACTCCTTCAATTTTTGAACATGCGAAAAAAGAGGTATTTTTCAATAATTTGCAGCCTGAAACGGTGATGAGATAGAAATTTGGTGTCAAAGGGATTTTTATGTAAAATTAGACGCCCGATTTGATGGTGTACTCAGAATTCCGAAAAAACGTATTTTTCATCGAAAAAAACACTAAAAACGTTTTAAAAATTCTCCCATTTTCCGTTACTCGACTGTAAAAAATTTTTGGAACATGTCATTTTATGGGAAATTTAATGTACTTTTCGAATCTACATTGACCCAGAAGGGTCATTTTTTCATTTAGAATAAAATTTTTCATTTTAAGGATTGTTTTTTAGAGTGTAACAATGTTCTACAAAGTTGTAGAGCAGACAATTACAAAAATTATCTATATCTTACTTATTTATCTATATCTTACTTATTTTGAGATTCTCTGTCTATTATAACTAAAACCAAAACATCTTCTCACTCTCACTAAAAAAATATGACTGAATCAAAATTTGTGATAGAACTCATGTATCCCTGTTCACCCAAGATAAGGGCACACAGTTACAATTAGCTCCATGTTGTTGTTGATTTTGTTAGGGGATCTTTAACCCTATGGGTCCTTTGCTCCCGAATTGACACAATTTAAAACATCGAGTACCTCTTAATAAAAATATTAAAGCACATGTGTAACTACTTCTCCATCCTCTGTTTAATTTGTTCTCCTATGTACCAGTAAACTTTTACAACATTTGAACCAAAACCCCTTATGAATGAAAGTAATTAAAATGATTATTTAACCTTTAAAAATAATCTAGAATGTTCCAAATATATTTTCAAGCACATTTCGCTGCGATTAGAAAAGTTTTTATGGTAAACGAAAACTGGTTCTAGATAAAATCTTAAAACACAATACTAGATTTCGCCCTGGTCGAAAATTGGATCGAATGTTTTTTCATGACCCCAGAAATCGCCCACTTTATTTTATTGAAATAACCTTTGGTAAACGTTTAAAACAGGAAAATCACTAGATTTTCATGAAATTCAGACATACAGTGAACTAATGAATTATTCATTTACATTATTTTCGGACAAAATTAGTTGTTTTCCCTCATTAACATTATTACCCGCTGTAGTCTAAATTGACAAAAATATGGCGGCTGCAGTAAGGCTTTTTTTGAAAAGCTTATAAAAACTTAATAAACAATAGAAATTCATTAGGAAAGATTCAATTAGTACTAGAAATGAATGAATATGTAAACCTGCATAATAAATTCAACCAAAAAACGGTATGAGTTTGCTAAATACAGATTAAATCCAGTAGGTGGGCGAAAACTGGAGCAGGGCGAAAACTGGGTCCTCTACCCTACCACAATTCTACAAACGCTTAAAATTACGGGAATCTTCTCCAAAAATAAAACCAACGGTTATCGATTACGGAAAAGCCCCCAAGCTTCAACCAACGTTGCTCTGCCGTCACAGCTCCGTGATCATCATCGCCATTGGGGAACTCACTATCACAGTGCAAGTGACTGCCGCGACGATCCCCGATCGTCCGTCACCAGCTCAACCATCATTCATCAACACTGCTGTCTGTCCCGGGACCGTCCATCCGACCTTACTAATGCCTGCCAGTTGACTGTCGATCGTTAGTTGGATCGGTTGATGAGAGAGCGAGAGTGTGAGCGCGCAAGAGTGAATTTCACTCCGATGAGCATCAAATTTTGCGCTGGTCTTCGTGTTTAGATTGTTATCGCCGAGTTGAGCTGGAGTCGTCGTCGTAGTGAACGCGTTTGCCTGATCGGCACTGTCAGACTTGTTGTTTGTCGTACTCGTACATCGCGGAATTTGTTCTGAAGAATTGCGGAAGACGCGTGCAGAATTCCAGCAGAACTGTTGGTTATCGATCAGCGCATTACGTCACCTGAAGATCTGCCCGGACGCCGTACACGGAACTAGCAGAACATCGTAAACCGCGAGCATGGAGTCCGCTGGTCAACGAAGTTGCGTAGTGCTACTGTGTAAGTGTTCTGTACGTCAACAACTACAACAACAAGTTGTTGTTCAAGCCATGCAAACTTTCTTCACCACGGCAGTTCTGGTCTGCAGTCGCTTCTTGTTTGGTGAATTCCTCCCGAGTTTGGAGGTCAGAAAAAGTGGTTTAACCGGTAATTCCTTCACGTCAACGCCGAGACTCGTTCTACAACTTCCTCTGCCCAGTGGGGTTGATGATGACGGCGGTCACGACCAAGCAGTTTTGCATTGAACTTGGACTTGCCGTTCATCGGCGAGTAGTTTTAGTTTTAGCTTCTGTAATTAAGATCGTTATCGGGTCGCTTTGCTGGAGCTCTGTTTGTAAGCAGTAGAACGTCGTCATCAGCCTGCAAGTAGTAGAAGTGGAAGCGTAACAGGCAAGGGGTGACGGAGGTAAGGAGACGAAACGTTCGATCAAAACAAAGAAAGAAAATGTAGGTTTCCGGGTTTTGGGAAGGAACATGTTCGCAAAAAAGATCGTTAGAGATTTGATTAGAGAAAGTCATTCGTAATCGAGTGATGATTAAACAAAGCATCTTGTTGGGATTGTTGAGTTTAACAAAACATCATCATTACCTCAATTTCATCCAAAATAGTCGTTGTCACAAGATAGCACACGACAGACCAGGTGTAATTTTGGAAGGTGGGTAATTCTCCGCCAACTCACACATCAGTTGCCCCGACCCCTCTTCGATTTGCGTGAAACTTTGTCCTAAGGGGTAACTTTTGTCCCTGATCACGAATCCGAGGTCCGTTTTTTGATATCTCCCTTCCATTTTTGAACATGCGAAAAAAGAGGTGTTTTTCAACAATTTGCAGCCTGAAACGGTGATGAGATAGAAATTTGGTGTCAAAGGAACTTTAATGTAAAATTAGACGCCCGATTTGATGGCGTACTCAGAATTTCGAAAAAAACGTATTTTTCATCGAAAAAAACATTAAAAACGTTTTAAAAATTATCCCATTTTCCGTAACTCGACTGTAAAAAATTTTGGAACATGTCATTTTATGGGAAATTTAATGTACTTTTCGAATCTACATTGACCCAGAAGGGTCAGTTTTTCATTTAGAACAAAATTTTTCATTTTAAAATTTCGTGTTTTTTCTAACTTTGCAGGGTTATTTTTTAGAGTGTAACAATGTTCTACAAAGTTGTAGAGCAGACAATTACAAAAAAATTGATATGTAGACATAAGGGGTTTGCTTATAAACATCTCGAGTTATCGTAATTTTACGAAAAAAAGTTTTGAAAGATTTGGTCGTCATCGATCATGGCCATTCATGGTCACCCGCGACAGACACGGACGACGAAACAAAGAGAAACGCAAAAAGTAACTTTTTCAAAACTTTTTTTCGTAAAATCAAACCCCTTTTGTCTATATATCAAAATTTTTGTATTTGTCTGCACTACAACTTTGTAGAACATTGTTACACTCTAAAAAATAACCCGAAATTTTAAAATGAAAAATGTTGTTCTAAATGAAAAAATGACCCTTCTGGGTCAATGTAGATTCGAAAAGTACATTAAATTTCCCATAAAATGACATGTTCCAACAATTTTTACAGTCGAGTTACGGAAAATGGGAGAATTTTTAAAACGTTTTTAGTGTTTTTTTCGATGAAAAATACGTTTATTCGGAATTCTGAGTACGCCATCAAATCGGGCGTCTAATTTTACATAAAAGTCCCTTTGACACCAAATTTCTATCTCATCACCGTTTCAGGCTGCAAATTGTTGAAAAACACCTCTTTTTTCGCATGTTCAATAATGGAAGGGGTCGTACCGCCCCTCCGTCACGAGATATCAAAAAAACGGACCTCGGTTTCGTGATCAGGGACAAAAGTTACCCCTTAGGACAAAGTTTCACGCAAATCGAAGAGGGGTCGGGGCAACTTTTCCCGATTTCGTGTGAGTTGGTAGAGAATTACCCAGGTTGAATATTATCTCTTTTATGCTATAATTTTAACTCAATTTAAACTGAAAAAGTGAGATTTCGCCTGGTAAGCGGATGATCGCGGTTCAAATCCCGGCTCGGACCAACACAACTTAGCATTATTCGTGAATCTCTTGCGAGATTTATTTGCTGTTCAACAGAAATTTTCTACCGGGGATTTCCAGCCACTTTTATTAAGCGAGCTTGAAATGAAAGAAACAGATTCACAGTAGTCATCGCCACAATGCAGTTGTCATTTAATTTCGGATTGATGCAAATTTGGAGCAATCGAGTTTACTTACAACTGGGTTATCCAATATTGGGAAGACTATTTTAACCTTACCTGGAAAAAGAAGAAAATAATGTGTTATTATTTTATATAATGATGCTTTCGATATTGATCAACAACGAATACTGACAAATAAAAGGGACAAATTTTAAAGGGACAGGCCTGTTTAAACAAAGATTGAAAAAAGCAATTCACTTGTTCGACGAAAACACTCCCTTAAACCTTAAAGTTAAACCAATCAAACAACGTTCACCATGTTTTGGTTTGGAAAACTTTACGCAAACAGAGAGCATCCGATTTTCCTCCTCCAATAATGTTACCATTTCCAAGTGGCCCCTCTGAGCGGGTGGGTTGTGTGGGTGACCACGTCTTCCCCAGGATGGAAATTTTCGATTCCGAGACCACACAACTCATTTTTTCCCCTCTTCTTCCCTTCCCCAGTTCTGCTGGCATCGCTCGTGTCATCGGAGACCGTGTCCCAGCACCAATCAAACCAGATACAAACGAACCTGCCTTTATCGCTGCCACCACCACCGCCGCCATCGTTGGACCCCGAAGTCGTTTCCCTCAACAATGACTTTGATTGGAAGCTGGTAAAGGTGCGTCGCGTATGGCCCCCCAAAGGCCGCGGAATTCTTCCGGTGAAGTCTCTTTAAGGTTTTTTTTTCTTTTCTTCTTTCTATCGTTTTAGGAAGTTTTCCAGCGCGAGCAACAAAACACAATTTTCTCGCCGTTTTCCGTCAAGTTGCTGCTCACGCTGCTGTACGAGGCGGCAGGTGAAAACAGCACCACCAAGCGTGAACTCTCCAAGGCCCTGGTCGGGGTGAATCTGGACAAGAGCCGGGAGCTGTATCGGGAGTTCCTGGAAAGTTCAACGGTTCGTACGATTGTAGCGTCAAAATCGATACACAGTTTTAAGTTTGATGTTTTATCTTTCCGTTTTTGGCAGAAGGAGAACGGCAACTACGAGTTCAACATTGGGACACGTGTCTACGTGGACGATGACGTGGCGAACGTTACCGCCAATTACACCGAACTGGTGGAGTGGTGCTACAAAACCAACATCGAACGGGTTGACTTTGGCAAAACGACGGAAACGGTCGCCAGGGTGAACGACTGGTGTTCTAACATTACCCACGGACATCTGAACGAGCTGGTGACTGAAGGTAGGTTCGATAAAAACAAGGAGTTTCAAATCATGTTCATCTGTTAATTTCAGATCACATCAAAAACTCGGTGATGATCATCGCGAACGTACTCTTCCTGAAGGCTTCGTGGCGCAACTCCTTCGACGAGAACAACACCCGCAAGCGAGAGTTCCACGTCAGCCCGAACCACAGCACCAAACCAGAGTTCATGGAACAAACCGACATCTACGCGTACCTGGACGACCCGGAACTTCAGCTCGAGGTGGTCCGACTACCGTACAAGGGTCGCCTCTTCTCGATGTACATCGTGCTCCCGTACGCAAACCGAACGCTGGACCAAATGGTGTCGACCCTAACGGCGGACAACCTAATCAAACTAGAGAGTAAATTACTCCGCGAAGAAGTGGTTGTGGTCATCCCCAAGTTCAAGTTTGACTACGGAGCCACCCTCAACGATGCCCTGACCACGCTTGGCATTTCCGAGGTGTTCACCAACCGGGCGTCGCTGCCACAACTCTCGGGAGGACTAAATGAAACCCTGCAGGTCTCCAAAATACTCCAGAAAGCCGGCATCGAGGTCAACGAAAAGGGAACGCTTGCCTTTGCGGCGACGGAAATTCAGCTGGTGAACAAGTTCGGAATTGATGACAATCCGATCGAGTTTATAGCTGAACGGCCCTTCATGTTTTACATCAAAGACGAGGAATCGGACGCACTGTTGTTCGTGGGGAAGGTGCAAGATCCGATGGTGGCGCCAGGGACCCATGGGACCACGAGGAATGCAATCTAGGAGCGGGCGGTGCTACCAATTTTACTAGTTGAGCTTTATTACGTTTAGTCTCGGCAGTAGTTTGGGGATGGCTCGCAGTGAGTGGAGCTGAGCGGAAATACTCGAGAGATTTTGTTCAGGAAGAGAGCCTTTTTGGAGTGACGTTACACAAATTATGTTATTATCTATGACTAAATACAACTTTTACTATAAATCTCTTTCATTACAATCTTAAGTGAATCACATGTACACATTTTGACGTAATTAACGTATACTGCAACTCGTGGCCTCGTGGCGCGGTGGTTAGCGGCTTCGGCTGCCGCTCCCTAAGTTGCTATGGGGCGCGGGTTCGATTCCCGCCTTATCCTCCTGGCTTTCTATCGGATAGGGAAGTAAAACGTCGGTCCATTAGCGTAAAAGAGGTTTTGGGTGACTCACCACACATAACCTTCGGACGCCTAGAAATGAGCAGCAAACTTGCAACAGATACCACAAAAGACCCGGGGGTCGTTTAGGTGGATTGCTTTGCTTTTGCAGCTGTTCGCAAATATGTCTCAATAGAATGTACATAATTTCAAAATCGATTTTTCAGCACAGCATTTTTTCTGTTTCTGATTTTATTGAAATTTCAGTAAACTATCTGTCAAAGTGACAAATGTCAGTTAACTCAAAATTCAGTAATATCTTTAATACTGAATCGTTTACTGAAATTTCAGTTGATGAAAATTCAGTAAAACCAGAGCCGTTCCTTAGGTCTACGACGCCCTTGGCGAAGTATCAAATAGGCGCCCCACCCAAATTTACAAGCAAAAAAACAAATTATTCGCTCTACAGCATTGTCTTGGCATTTTTTATTGCGAGATTCCTACTCGAAACTAGGTGTCCGAAGGCTTGATTGTTGAGGCAAATTGCAAACCTCTTTTTATACCTTAGCTTCCATCCACCCCGGGATTTGAACTGACAACCTTTGGATTGTTAGTCCAAGTGGCCAACCTCCTGTGGCCGAATGGTTACGGGTTTCGCCTCATAAGCGGAAAGTCATGGGTTCTTCTCAGGGTGGCAGCCTTAGGTTTAAGTTCAGAGGTAGCAGCAACCGTATGAGTATAAAACGGTTGCTTCACGTGCTCTTCAAGCATGTGATCGATCTTGGGATATTCCTTTGCGCCTCTTTCCCAAAATACTTTCCTCGTGTCTTCGCATGTAAATAATGCCCAGCCGATCGGTATAGGGGGATGGCGTCGCTATTTTTAGACCACGTTTTCCACTTTTTCTCATCGAAACCGACTACTTTATCGACTTCATTTTGCTGGGCGATATAGGACGCCGTCTATTTTTAGACGATGACTCAGCACTTTTCCACTCTTGCACTTATAAAAACCCGATGGCAGCACGATGTAACGCCACGTCCCTATTGCACTGCAGTCCAGTCGCATTGTCCAGATCAGAGCAAAGGGAACACCGCAAAAGTAGCACCGCAAAAAGACAATTGTCTTTACAAGACCCCGCGCGGCAAATAATAGCTGCTGGGAAGAGCTTGAAAATGACACAAAAAAATTGTCACCGCGGTTCTAGCGATACATAGCGCACAAGGCACAAGGAATGGAGTTTACAGCATCTGGACGGAACAGCACTTTCCCTCTCAATAGGGACTGTGTTATAGATCTGGAAATGCTTAATAACAGTAAAAATGGGTAACACGATACAATAGTCCTTGTAATCAGGATTCCATGTCTTAATACTCAAACAGAAAAAAAAGTCCAAGTGCCTACCAGCGACTCCACCGAGGCAGGACCAAGGGAGACGACTCCTACACCTGGACTGAGCTATCGACGTAACCCTCTAGGTTAGACCGGGGCCAACTTTACTACCCCGTCCGACGGAAGGCGTGATCAGACAAATCTCGTCTCGAAAAATGCCACCGGGACCTTCCGGGATCGAACCCAGGCCGACTGGGTGAGAGGCAATCACGCTTACCCCTACAACACGGGTCCCGGCATTTACAAGCATTTTTTTTAAAGATTTATGTTATTTTTGTTGATTGTATAATTGCAATTGGAGTCCTGAATGTGATGGATGAAATTAGAAACACAGTTTTTTATGTTTTATTTTTCAAACTGATATGAGGCAGGTTGAATTGAAAATTTATTGTAGGAATTATGTTAACTGAATATTTTCTTAGATTTCATAAAATCGATAATAGGAGGATGGCGTCGCCATTTTTAAATCACGTTTTCCACTTTTTCTAATCTAATCTAATCTAATCAGACCTTAGCGCAGCCAATCTTTCGAAGGGATCCTGTAGAGTGTCTTAGGTTAGATGACGCCTAGCACTCTTCTTGTCATTTATTAACATTTGTAGTGCGCCATTGCATCGGAATGCATTGAAACATCACAAGCGTTAAAGCGGCCAGGCCTACAGCGTAAAGCCGTATCGCAGAGATGACTCGTAATTGGGTTGAGTTTGAGCACTGAGTGTTCGAACAACAACACAATTCTGAATCGACAGGGGAGGAAGAAGCGTGGGGACACACCACCATACGCTCCGAGATTTGGTTGTATTCGTTGGGAGCACCATGCTAAGAAGGTTTGGTACTCCGGGACCCTCTGGGATGGGACATTGTATTTCCACGAATGCCCTGGACACTATTCGCCGTGGTTATAGCGCCACAACTCGCTCTCTGTAACAGTATTCCTAATTCCAGTCCACGCGCACCAAGTCGTCATGGCCTAGTGGTTAGCATTTTTGCTTACCAATCCAAAGTACGGAGGATCGAACCCCGCCTCGAGGGACTTTGATTTTTCGTTCATATTCATAATTTCAAATTTATGTGTTCTTAACTTTCTCGTTGGGAGCAGATGGGAATCGAACCCAGAACCATTCGCTTACAAAGCGAACACCGTAACCAGTCAGCCACGGCCGCTCCTAAAATCACGTTTTCCACTTTTTCTGTATCGAAACCGACTACTTTATCGACTTCATTTTGCTGGGCGAGATAGGACTCCGTCTATTTTAAGACGATGACTCAGCACTTTTCCACCCTTGCACTTCAAACAACCAAATAGGGGGATGGCGTCGCTATTTATAGACCACGTTTTCCACTTTTTCTCATCGAAACCGACTACTTTATCGACTTCATTTTGCTGGGCGAGATAGGACTCCGTCTATTTTTAGACGATGACTCAGCACTTTTCCACTCTTGCGCTTAAAAAAACCAGGTGGCAGCACGATGTAACGCCACGTCCCTATGGCAGCACGATGTAACGCCACGCACGTCCCTATTATAGCAGGGTTTTGTTTGTTTTTATATTGCTCGTGTGGATCAATCGGACCGCGCACTGGACTCACAATCCAGAGGTCGCCGGTTCTCGAATCCCGCGGCGGGCGCTCTAAAATTCTTTATGTAAATATGGGTATTAGGCGCTGTCGCTCCGTGCCATACTTTCATACACTTAGCATCCCAGGGTGGCGAAGTCCTTGTAGATAAAAAGGAAGACACTAGTGGTTGGTATTAGCCACAATACAATGGTGGCCGACAGTTATAAATTGGTTATAAAGTCAATTTCTTTTTTCGTTTTTTTTTGTTTGTTTTTAATTTTTTTCCAGATGAATGTATAGAATTGAATGCAATCTTATCTAGTGTTAATTTGATTGTTAAAGCTTACCTGGATTCGTTAAATATTTAGCTGATTTGGCATTGGATTTCATTTTGGTGTAATTTGAAAAAAGAGAAGAAAACCCCTTATTTTTTTTAAATTACAATTTTTCTGCTGTTTTATAATAAAATTCCGTAAAAATCAAATAAATATCATGCAAAATCCAGCGCGGTTCATGATGAAACTTATTTTAATTATAATAATAAGGGTGGTATTTAAAGTTTTTGTCACCCCTGCAAAATCGGCCCAAAATCAGGGGGCAAAAAATATTTATTAAAAAGTTCAAATTTTCAATAGAATTTTAACTGCATTCAACTAAATTCAAAATAAAGTTCATTCTCCTGCGTTAAGAATCATTTTCAGAAAGTTTGGCTTAATAAAAAAAATCTTTGATTTTTTTTGTTGTTGTAAATTTTCAATGCACAAAACAGAAATAAGGTTTTTTTTTGCAAAACTTTTGATTTTGATCAAATCATTCTTTTTTATAAATTTAATTATTGCAAATCAACTTTACGGCTGTATAACGCATCTTCCAATAGTTTTCAATTATAATAGTTTTTATCCTCCCCTTTCGACCTCAATCAGCGTCAAGGAACAAAAATTTTGAAATTTGTAGTCCTTTTTATTGAATCGTCCATACGATGCTGGGAATATTTTGTTTGATTAAAATATGTTATGTTATGTTTTGTTAATTATTTTTGGAATTGATTTTTTTTCATTGGTTTTATTAATTTATTTTTAATTCATAAAATTAAATTTCATAATCTAAGGAATTATTTTTTTTACTATAGCTATACTGCTCTTGATCGAATAAATGTCCCATATTAATTTTCGTAAATTTTGAGTTGTTGATGCAGTTTGGTTCAAAATTTTGTGCTCATTCAGAAAAGTTGAAATCAGAAGGAAATCCAGTTTTTTTCGCGAAAACTTAACACGTAGCCTTATGTGTGGGACAAACTTCAAATGCGTTTTTCTCAGCTTGCTGGG
Organism: Culex quinquefasciatus; assembly: GCF_015732765.1. Lineage (NCBI taxonomy): Eukaryota > Metazoa > Arthropoda > Insecta > Diptera > Culicidae > Culex > Culex quinquefasciatus. The sequence goes on along the minus strand of NC_051863.1, from coordinate 118,306,250 downwards.
ACATTTATGCGAACACGGGCAGTACATGAAAATTTCCAACCTTGATAAAATGTTATTTGTTTGTTTGTAACTGGAATCAATTTTCCCGAAAATAAAAGTTTGAATAGTTTCTCATTAGCAGAGCTTTTTAGACGATTTGAAAAGTAAATGTGTATTTCTTCTGAAATCTGAGTGTGTAGTAGAGGTGGGCAAAAAAAGAGCGAACCGCTCAAAGATCTGGTTTACTTAAAAGAGCGAACGAACCGTGGCTCACAAAAAAAGAACCGCGGTTCTTTTTCAAACTCCGGTCTTTTGAAAGAACCGTTTCAATATGGCATGATTTTTGTTATAAATATTATTTAGTATTAAATTTGTTTATGAGAATTGAAAATGCATTTTCAAAAATTTCAATGCTTATAAAAATTAATCCCAAAAGTAAATGATTTTCTCAACAAAATGAAATTAACTTTTCAGTGTGCAACTGATTGTTCATTTAAGTAAAAAACTTTAAAATTTTAATGAAAATAGAAGTATTATGCACTGAAAACAAATTAAAAAGCTTTTTGGGATCGATCAAAAATATTTTGATTTTTGGTGAAATTCCGTTGTACAACCTAATGCAAAATTTTTTTTTTTCGGTTTAAAAAAAAATATTTTGAAAATTAATGATTGCAAAACATCTGGGGATGTGTAAAATGCATTTTAAAACTTTTTTTTATTAAAATGTCATGCTATTATTTTTTGCGACTTTGGCTAGAGTTGAGGAACATAAACTTTAAAAAATATTTGGTTTGGCCAAATTTATAAAAGTAAAATGTGAAATAACTTATAAAATTACACGATTCTTGAAAAAACCCTATTTATTCAAATTTTGAAAAAAGAGCGAAAGAGGCGAACGAAAATGAGCGGCTCCTAAAAAAGAGCGGTTTTGCCCACCTCTAGTATGTAGTAATTTTTCAACACCGGTTGAGCTTAAACTAATATAGTGATGTTCAGAGCAGCTTGTGTGTCTGAAAAAAATCTTGAAAAAATAATGTTGATTTTATGGTACGGAAATTTCAGCGGAAAAATCTTTGGTGTGGAGCCTTTACATTGTGAGTCCAATTATTATTATTATTATTTATCTGTATTGATGAGCTGGAAGCCGGAGGCTGGCTCAGCTAATTGTGAGTCCAATCGCCGAACTGCAAAAGTGAACATTTGGTCACGGGTATGAATCTTCAAGCAATTTCAATGTGTCAACTTGTTTCAGAAGAAAGTTAGGCATTTTTGCTAGTTCTCACTGTTCTGTGTTCTGCGTGCAGGTCCGCAAACTTCCACACACATACTAACACAAAGCGCCACCAAGAGGAAAAGGTTATTACGAATATTGTTGGCACTTTCGTTAAAAATATGCGGTTTTGCTAAAATAAATAACAAAACCAACTTTTAAGTGTAGTTCGAGTATCAAACTTGTAATTCCTTGCTGATTTGTTAGAAAATTTGTTAAAAATAATAAGTGTTTTAGCAGCTTCCCCTTAGGACAGACATTTCTGTTGTCACCTTCTGTTTACTTGGATTAGCCATGGATAATTTCACAGTGTAATACACAGGGCAGCTACCACCACGCGGCGCCACCGTTTTGAAGGAAAAAAGGATACAGGCTTTTCAGACGAGTTTCAATCCCGTGATTTGGCCCTATTTTAATATCTTTTCGACGTCGTCGTGCTATCTTGTCGCTTTATTGTTTGACCTTGAATAAACAAATACGAGAGCACGAAATGTAAACAATAACAAACACGTTTTGTTTGGCTGACCATTCTGTGCATTGTCCCGAGGTTTGGTTGCTGGAGTCCCGAGTTATAATTACAAATGCTTGTATGTGCGTCAAACGCATCCTAACCTGAAATCCCTTTTGCCTTTTGTCGCACTTACATTAATTTTCAGGGAGTGACTAGATAGCACAACAAGATTGAAACTACTTTTATATGAAAAGTGACAAAAATTTTCGGAGCTTTTTTGGTTTTCATTGAATATCTTAGGATTGAAATCGAATTTTGGGGATCTGTGAAGGTCAAAAGATGTGGCATTGTGAGATGCACAAAATGGCGTTCTTAACTCAATTTGTCCCAAAATGCACGTACGACAAGTTAGCACGACGGCGACGATTTGCCCATTCTCAAAATAAAAGTTCAAGATGGTATGTCAGAGACATAACCGAAAGACATAGGACCAAACAATTTGAATGTGTTTTTGGATTGCTAGTGAAATCTGGAATATGATTATTAGGGTGGGTACGTTTTTCAAAAATTTCTCGAATCAAGTTTTAGTATGGTTCCCCTTGTAGGGCATGCCCATAGGGACTTTCATGCCAAATATCAGCTCATTTGGTTGTAAACTGGCTGCGCGCATCAGGGTTAAAGTTTACATGGGAATTACTATGGGAAATTGGAACTTTTTGTTCAAACGCTCCTACAGGTCTGGGAAAATCACGCGCCAACTTCTGGTATGGTCAGGCCTATGGGGAAAGGTCTGGAGAACACTTTTCCCGAAGAGAGCATATGGATTCGTTGTCCCTAGACCTGGCGCATTGGCAAACAATCCGATGTCTCCGGAATCAACGGTTTTCCCTGAAAAAGCATCAAATTTTCCTTAGCATGCTATGGAAGCATGATGAACACCGCGACGCCATACGCCAGGCAGCTACCACGTGAGAGAGAAACGGCTGGAACTTCTGTTTGCTGGTCACAGCCGGAGAACGGCACAAAAGGGGCGCGGCCTCGAATGCATACGCTCGCTCTGATTGGTCATCTGTCCGATTTGTACTGAAAAATTACTCATTTTGATTGCATGTTTTAAGTGCTTTTACTATGTTTAGTCAAACTATCTATGTAATTGAACGAAAGCTGAAGTCTTCCTCTTTCGATTGGTGGTCCAACCGTCTGGATTGATTCAAAGGGAAAAAAGATATAAGCGTTCAAAATGTCCCCTTTTTTAACGCTTAAAAGTGACGCTTTGGATCGAATTTCTGAACTGGCCCCCCAATATAGTAAGTAGAGACATAGTCCTATGTCAAAAACAAACTATCATGTATTAAACAACCATAACGGATATTCATTTCCTAGCATATATTTTATTCGGATTCCTGTTCAACAGAGATAAAAATAATTTTAATAATCACTTCCCATAAAATCATAACCAACACTCCTCACTGTGACGGATCCTCCACTTTGCCCGCAAACAGCACCGTCCCGGTGGATTCCTCCTCGATGAAGAACAAAAACGGTCGATCCGCCACAAAACGCTCCGGTTCGGTTGCGATGGTAAACACCAGCGACGATCCGGATGCTGACGATGCCGTGCTTCCGGTTTCATCTACGACGATAACCGTCTTCTGGAACACGTCCGAGACCTTCACCGGCAGTTGACCCCCGCGAGAGATTCCACCCAGCTCGGCGTTGTCCTGGAAGATGCGGTTGATTCCGAGCTGCTGAAGGTCTTCTTTGAGCGAGGTTGAGTGATCGATTTTGAACCGAGGCAGCTCTAGCTTGACTTCCGTTTCTTCCATCGTTTTGATGGCTTGGTGGATGGAATCGGCTGACAGGGCGGTCAGTAGTTGGTTCAAGTTGCTACCTTCGTTCGGCAGGATCAAGATCATCGAGAAGCGCCCGTTGACGTACGGAAGTCGAAGGACCTTGGCGTTCAGCTGGGGTGGTTCGGAGTAGTAGTGATCGACGATCTGCTTCATGAACGGAACCTGAACTGTGCGGCCGTCGCCGGTATTAAAGGGTTGCGTTGCTGTGGCAGCTTCCGGGAAGATGTGGGTCCACAGGCCTTTGAAGTAGATGGTGTTTGCCAGAAGCAAAATCGATCCTGTGATGCTTTGGGGAGTAACGAGTTCAGGAATCAATCCACGAGTGCCCTCTGACACCCATCGGTTGATGGTCTGAGCGGCCTGGGGACCCTGCTGGAAGTTGACGTTCTCTACGCTGGAGTTGTAGATCATGCTAACGGTAGAGGTGAACTTTTGCGTCACTGAAACCTGTTCGTCGGCAAAGATTCTACTGGCGGAGATCAGCTGATCGGGATTTGTCTGGATGGCGCCCATTGTATTCACGATCGACGGAGGGGCTGGGTTTACGCCCGCGTCCCGTCCAAGATGGCCACTCAACTCCTGCTGGGTTTGCGTACGAGCACTGGTTCCTTCGTACAGCATGTTTAGCAGATATTTGGCGGAAAACGTTGACACTGCAACATTTCCAGGGCTTCTGGAGAAGATTGTCTGCAAGCAAATACAAAAAAGCCAAAACAAATCAGTGAGAATTACCCTAAGTAAATATTGATAATGGATTGGAAGAAGCGTTAATTTCTCGCATTCAATAATGAACTCCGCAAAACCGTACCTTTATCAGCTTCCAATCGAACTCATCGTCCTGCGTTGGTTCCGGCATCGGCTCAATCTCTGCATTGCGAGATCCAACAGGTCGCCTCCGAGCGGCTAGGGATTCCCCACTGAAAGCTGGTTCGAAATATTCCGCATAAAATCAACTCTATTTCTGGTTTCCAGCATAAAACTCGACTTACCGAGGCTTATCAGCAGCACCGCGCACCAGAAGAACCTGTTCTTCTTCTGAGTCATGATAGATCGCGGAATAAAACAAAGAGGAAAAATAAAACCCACACGAAGTACACGATGCTACTAAGTCGGCCACTCGAGTTCTACTGGACACGATCGATGAAGGCACCAGACCTGACCGATCGGTGCGTCGACGAATGATCGTCGTTAGAAGAGAGCTTGGTGATGCTCACTCTTGGGTTGAGAATTTGGAAAATGAGTTCATCGATGTCGTTGCATCGTTTTGTATTTCTTCGATTTTTCAAAAGCAGTTGGTTATTTTTGCAACTTTTTTCATACAATTTGAAGATTGTTCTTTTTTTATTTTTTGTCCGTGTTCATTCTGAATAAGTTTTGTTTGCTGTATTTTTTATTCTATTTTTAAAGTGCCATGTCTTTATTTATTTCTCTTAATCATATATTGTGTTTTTCATATGTTTGATCTTTATTGCATCGTATACCTCTGAACAGGTCTTAATTATTTCTAGAACAATTTTCCATTTTTGTTTACATTTTGCATTGTAGCTTTGCGAGAGTAAATATGGTAGTGATCGATCTCACATAAACTTTTTTAAACTGGATGTAATTGGTGGTGTTGACAAAGGCAACTGGGTAGATAAAGTTTTGCCACCAGCTTTAGACGTGCAAGACTTTGTAAAGTAAACTTCTGGAGAAGTGATTTGTTGCTATCGAGAGGATCGGGATCGATTATCAAGGAAGCTGTAGCAAACAGCGACCCTTCATACAAAAAAAAATATTTCTGAATGTTACATAATTTTAAGGTCACACATTTGCACGTCATTAAAAATTTAAATTTAAATGTAATATGATGTTTATTTGCAACAAATTATACGTAAAAACATGATTTTACGTGTGATTCAACCGTTTACGTCGAATCTCAAGTTTACATCAACTGAGTTTACATGTGATTCATTTTTTCTGTGTCGAGTAAATTCACATATTTTTTTCTGTGTACATCGTTGTCGTAGTGCAGACCCGTAATGCTATGCTATGCTATGCTACATTTTGCATTGTAGCTTTGCTTGTATTTTACATAAATACTTGTTAATGCAACTTGGGTGTTGAAACATTGTCCCAATTCCGAAATATTAAAGTTCAATAATTTGTTGCTTGAAGAAACAGTGAGCGTTAGATGATTAAGGGGACGATTTTTTTTTAAATTTTAATTTTTAACTTTAATTTTTTTGTTTGTTTATAAATGAGATCAACTGAAGCCAACTATGAGCTTTCTATTTCGAAATCTCATAATTGTTCGGTTTTTCGTTACAAGTAACAAGTCTTCACACAATTTTTGCAGCTGTACATACAAATTGGCTATTGGCTATGGAAAGAGGGGAGGGGGATTACTGAAAATCAAAATATTTCTTTAATCCAAATAAAACTACCTACAGGCAAATAGGGCCTTTCTTACAAAATTGTAAAGTAAACCCGGTAAAAGAATGCAACTTGTTTTTATTTTTTGTAGCATAATCTTTCTAAAAGTGCGACGATTTCTTGATCTTTCGAGCGAGTACGAGCTGAGACTCATAATTTACAGTTCAGTATGTGATTTTGCATAAAACAAAAAAAAAATGAAAAAATAGGGGTAAAAATAAGACACAAATCCCTAAAATGGCTCAGTTTATGGCGCAAAATTTCAAAAAACGTGCGTTGTTGGAAAGTTGGTTGCATCTAAAAATAGTTTTGGCCACAATTAACGTTCCAAAATTGTGAATCTATAGAAACATGTTCGTCCCGACAACATAGTTCTCAAAAATCAAGCTTCAAGTATTGGTTCTCGAGTCAAATTTTATTCAAAAGAGCGCATCAAAATCAGTGCGGCAGTGCGTGGCCTAATGGTTACGCTGTCCGCTTTGTAAGCGGATGATTCTTGGTTCGATTCCCATCTGCTGCAACCTTCCATCGGATGAGGAAGTAAAATGTCGGTCCCGGCCTTGGTTGTTAGGCCGTTAAGTCATTCCAAGTGTAGGAGTCGTCTCCATGCCATAAGTACAAACAACACACCAAACCAAGCCTACTCCGGTGGAATCGCTGGCGGCGGTTGGACTCACAATCTAAAGGTCGTCAGTGCAAACACTGGGGTGGAAGGTTTCTTGGAGTAGAAAGAGGTTTGGGTGCTCTCCCCATTCAAGCCTTCGGACTCCTAGGTTCCAGCAGAAACTTGCAATAGAGACTACAAAAGACCCGGGGGTCGTTAATGTGGATGGTTTGATTTTTGCATCAAAATCAGCAAAAAATGCCTTGGGACAATTCCTAATCCGTGCACAAAATTAGAAAGATCCCTGAGTAAAGCTTTTTTTCAAAAACAAACCTTAAACCTTTATTTTGCAAGAAAGGCAAAAATGATTATCTAGTACCAGATTATAAGTAAAAAGTATTAACATTTATCTATCCAACGTTCATATTATTTTAATCAATTCTAAATGCTTTTTCTTCTAATCCAAATTACTACTTTTAAATAAGAAACCGTCAATATCTCAAAGTGGAATAGATATTTTTATCATAACTTTTTAAAGATTATTGGAAGATTTGCTTTTTAGCTTTTTTTCGTATTTTTTTAATTTCAATTATTTCTTATTTATTCTATATCTAATCTTTTTAATTCATGAGCATGAGCATGAGCATGGTTGACTGCCAATGAGCTGCTACTCCGTTATTGACAGATCAGCTGAAATTAAACAATGAATCAAAAATGATCAGTGGGAGCCAACCATCCGTTCACTGTTTAACCTCTGAAGATCTCTACTTTATTAGTCAATACTGGCGCTCTCCCAAGAAGCCTGCAGTTCAACGAAAGAGAGAAATGTTAGTCCGATAGTTGAAGTTGCAGACTCATCAAGCACATAGTTTTTCGCTTTATACTTGTTGATACCACTTGAGACCGTTGAATCCACAGCATCTCCTTCAAGCATCACGAGATTAATATTATTTTGGGTTAGTAGGATGAGGTATTGGCTTTTCGATGCCTCCCGAGCTACGACGCTATGGGGAGGACTTTCATAACTGACCCGTCGGCGAGCCTTCCGAGCAACGAAACTATGGGATGGTCTTTCTGGTTAACACACAAAATCACTCACGCATAGTTATTTTGCTCCACTATTACCTCGACGATTCAAATTGTCAGTGCGTCTTTCGATCATTATATAGAAATGGCTTTTTCACCGCAAAAAAATAAAACCTTATTCGAAAAAAATTAACACAATCCATCCGACGCCGTGCCTTCCGATCAACGATAAAGGAAGGGCTTTGAAAATCACAAACAATTAATTAAGTTTAAAAAAGCACAAAAAAACACCAATTACTCAACGAAAAAGATACAAATAATTCAGTAAGGCAAGCGCGTGGCCTCACTGCCCGCAATCGACTGAAGTAGGGAACACAATTAACAGCCTGTTAATTTGGAACACAATTACTTCGACAAACTCAACCGACGGCCTGCCCTCCGATCAACGATGATAAAGGAAGGACTGATCATTGCTAGCAAGAAATAGCACACATAAAAACACGATCGATCCTGTCAAGCAAGCACGTTGCCCCACCGCCCGCATGCGACACACATAATTCACGACAAAAGGCACACAAAAAAAAATCACTTTTCACTCCGAATATTTTTTACGACCACGCGCTCCCTTTACAAATTATGCACTCACCCCATACGAACAGCAGCACAAAAGCACACAAAAAAAAATTAACCTGAATAATCACGACTTCGCGTCCCCACTTCCAGCGCACCAATCCTATATCAAATCTTTTTAATTCAATCGAAAAACCCAACATCAATAATGTTATAAACTACCTTGGTGCAGATTTGGTGAGGAACACTCCTTTTAGATTGTTTTGTAATGTTTAAAAAAGTTAAATTCAATAAATACTCATGAATATTTCACCAGTTCATGATGTAAAGTTTTTTTAAATTTAAAAGTTTTTAAATTGTTATTAACCATCACTTTTAAATGTGCATACTAGCCAAACTTTCATTATTTCATATATTTGTCGCTAAATAAGAAATTTTAACTTGTGCTTCAAAAAGTCATCGTTTTGCAACATGCTGCACAAACTACTAACGAAACACAATTAAAAGCAAGGCACGCTCAACCCATAAATTTTACAGTTTCTATTAATTTTTTATGTCTGGAAAACCCAGAATTGAACCAGATCCCCGTACGCACACCGACATAAAAATCCCAACCCGGCCGCGAGTGTCAACTTCACTCTCTCCAGCTGATCTCTCGTTTGGCTTCATCCTCTCGAATCAGGTTGACTCGCGAATCATCACCATCATCATTCTCGGATTCTCACCGCGCGAGTTTGTGTTCAGTTGCTGCCGAAGACCGATCAAGGAAGGATCACTTTTTTGAAACCAGACACCACGAGTGAGCGCTCCAAGATGAGCGCAATTTTTGTGATATTCTGTAAGTGTTTTGACGATTTTGTAAGTGTAAGGTTTGAAAAGTTTTTGAGGCTTTGAGTTAATTGGGTGAGAAGTTGGAGAAGTGTTTTGTGTAACCGGCATTTTTCAAAGTTTCATCAAAAGTTCATCTTCCATCAGCAATCCCACTTCAGCGATGATAAGGAACGCCACCGGATCGCAATGTTTACGTGACCCTGAATTCTAGAGGTTGGGGATTTCAGCTGTTCTACGAAAAGTGGCACACACCGCGCGCTTGATTTGTTTCACTGGAGTGTGACGTGCGCCATTTTGCGTTGAAATCACCCCAAAACTTCAATGTTTAGGATTCTCATTATCATACACCCAAACCCAACCCAAATCCAACTCCAGCGTCAATTTGCAGTGTGAATCCCCCCAATCCGTACAAGGTGGTGTGCCATCCCATCTTGAGTCCAACGAACTGGAAGTTGCTGACTTTGCCATTGACTTTGGTCACCATAGAAGAAGGAAAAAAAAACCGGTCAGTCGAGTTCTTCGCGCTCGAGAGATCTTGAATTTCTTTATCGGCCTCAACCGGCGACTGCCGCTGCTTGTTGTTTTGATGTTCTCCCTCTCCAAGCTGTGAGTTGGTGTGTTTGCTTGTATGCGCGATGTGGGAATTCCCGGGTTCTCTCGTTGGCTTATAGTGTTGACGGCATCAGCTTTGTGATTGTCAGCTGTGCGGTATTGACTACTTCGGTGGTAAGCTGAACTGTACGGGTTTTTGGGATTTTTATGCTTCACGATTGCCGGATTCGGTTTATGACCATGGCCTAGTTTAGATGTTAGATTAAATTATAATTTGAACTCTTTTTTTCACATTTTCACAGGCTGTGTTCTAGCAGCATTCAGCGTCAAGGCAACTGATGTGGAAATACCTGATGAGGGACCATTTCGCGATACAAGAAATGTTGAATTTGACTGGAAGCTAACCCAGGTAAGAACTCTAATTGTTAAATCTTGTTAAGGTTACACATTAGTGTTGAGATTTCCAAAAAACTGTTCACGTCGTTTATGGACCCCTAAACGTTAACTAATTTTTCTCACCCTAATACAAAACCTGGTATTCCACAGAGCATCTTCTCAACGCAACGCGCCAACACGGTGATCTCGCCATTTTCGGTAAAAATCCTCCTCGCCCTACTGTACGAGGCCAGCAACGATGCGGCCAACATCGGCGAAACGCTCACCAAGCGCGAGCTGCGACTGGTGCTGGAACCGAACGGTAACCTGAACGACACCCGGTCCAAGTACCGCATGTTCCTGGACTCCGCTTTGGTAGGATCATTTTACTGGTTCTCGGTTATTTTGAAATGACTAACATTGTTTGCTTGTGTTCAGAAACCCAACTCGCTGTACGACTTCCAAATCGGCACCAAGTTCTTCGTGGATGAGTTCATCGACGTCATCTCCAAGTATCAGATCATCTCGTACGAGTACTACAACGCCACGGTGGACAAGGTGCCGTTCTCGAAGCCGCAGGTTGCGGCTAAGCAGATCAACGACTGGGTCTCCAAAACTACCAACGGTCGCATCAACGAGCTTGTTAATGCTGGTGAGTTTTTTTTCAAAGTGTAGTTGATGACATGAAGTAAGTTTGTCTCTACTTTTGCAGAGGGTGTGGAAGGAGCCGTCATCACGCTGGTGAACGCCCTGTACTTCAAGGGACTGTGGAAGTATCCGTTCCCGGAGAATGGTCCCAAGCGTACCTTCAACGCAGCTGGTCGAAAGGTCCAGGCCAATTACATGGAACAAAACGCCCAACTGTACTACGACGATTCGGCCACGCTGGGAGCTCAGTTGCTGCGAATGCCATACCAGGGAGGCAAATTCGCCATGTACTTCATGCTGCCTCACCAGGGTCAGACCGTGGACGATGTTGTGAGCCGTATCACGCCGCAGAGTCTGCACCAGGCGCTGTGGTACATGGACGAGTCGGACGTTAACGTTACCATTCCCAAGTTCCGGTTCGACTTTTCCGAGGAGATGAACAAGCCTCTTCAGGATGTTAGTATCAAGCGTTGCCCGTTTGAGTTGATGGTAAAAATAAAATAACAACGACCACTTTCAGATCGGAATCCGTGAAATCTTTTCGACCAACGCATCGCTGCCACTGTTGGCCCGCGGCAAGGGCACCCGGGATCAGGTCCGAGTGTCGAAGGTGTTCCAGAAGGCCGGCGTCACCGTCAACGAGGTGGGCAGTGAAGCCTATGCCGCTACGGAAATCCAACTCGTCAACAAGTTCGGCGGTGACGGCACCCAGATCTTCAACGCCAACCGGCCGTTTGTGTTCTTCATCGAGGACGAGCACACCGGTTCGCTGCTGGTCGTAGGAAAAGTCGAAGATCCCACCAAGTGAGAAACTCCTTGGCCGGGAACACGCAATCACCCTTTCAAATGAATAAAGAATACTCTCGCTAATGGGAATTTGCCTTGTCCATGCCAAGCACGAGTCCACAAAGCTCTTTCTATGGTTCGATCCGGTCAAGAACGTAAATAGAACGTGCATTAGATGCACTTGGCTGCACTAACAGCATTTTGGGGGGAATTATTTACACTTGATGGGTTTTTTTTGCCATTGTTCACCGATCAAAGTCATTATGAAGAAGCTGTGGAGGCAGGGGTGTGATAAGTGTACCATCGTTGGCCTCATTCGAAAAAGTGTTGATTTTATCCAAGTTATTGTCTTCAAAACAACAAAAACAAATCATTCACATTAACGACCCACATCCAAAACAGATTTTGTTTTTAAGCAATAACTTTTGTACTTCACTGAAAAAGGACTACAGAAAAAAACTTGTTCATCATGTTGTGTCAATTTTCATCTCGCAAAAAAAACCTCTACCTTTCATTAAACCACAAAAATGCTCCACAGTGCTTCCAGGAAGCCAAAAATTCCCATTTCCCAGGTCCGAAACGGATTAGTGTGTCACCCGACGCCACCACCGAAACGGCCACCGGTTTCTCAAATCCTCTGTGGGCTCATTGTTGGCCTGAATTATTCGCTCGCAGCCCTGTGCGAGGATGCTCTCGGCTCGCCGTGGGTGGTGGCAGAAAATGACCAACCGACCCACACACAAAAAAAAACACGTGGATTTAAATCGAATTTCTGGTGTGCCATGTTCCTTGGCGCATCCAGCTGTGACTTCATTATTATGCGGCGGTCCGAAGCTATACGGAGCATCACAGCATGTGATGGAAAAGGTGATCACCAAAGTTTAGATTGCACCTGGTGCTCCCAAAAGGACTCGGAAGAGGATTTTTTTAATTATTCGTTTTCAGGTTAAAAAGGTAGAACAAATCTAATGGCATGTTTCAAGTGCTATAACGAATTGAAGAGAAAAAAATGTTTGCTTTTGTTAAATTTTTCGTAAACCTTATATGTGCAGTGAACGAGCGTGCACACGTGTGGCGTCCACGCCGAACGGAGTTGCTCAGTTTCAGAGGTGGCACACGTGGGAAGCGCAGGAAAAACTGTATTTGCCACGTTTGTACCAATTTGAATACAGGATGTGTACGCGAGTGTTTTGAAGTACAGCATTATATATTCATTTTCTCATTGTTTTCGAATCATGCCACCTTGCCTGAGGGCCAGCTTTTTGCTGCGTGAAAAGTGGTTGAGGCCTAGAAAGGGGCGGAAGTCACTGGAGGGTTGAGTTTAAGGGGTGGTTGGAAAACCGGGAAAAATATATTGAAATACAGTCATGCCATATATTCGGCACAACGACAAACTTGTGACACTTTTGTGTTAATTTTTAAACTGATTGCATAAGACAACACTCCATTCAATTCAACTTGATCAAAAACATCAATTTTCCAGTTTGCATGATTATATCTCAGCAACTAAGGGTCGTATAAACAATATTCATAAAGCAAAATATAGGAGCAGCTCTCTACGAAATCGGCCGATTTCGACTATTTTTATCTTTTGTATTTTTTGATTTGACTTAAACTTTGTGGGGGCCTTCCCTATGACCAAATAAGCTATTTTGCGTCATTGGTTCACCCATACAAGTCTCCATACAATTTTGGTTGCTGTCCATACAAAAATGGTACGTAAATATCACTACTCGACAAAACAAAACTTGTGTCAAGGGATTCACGATATCTCATCCGTTCCTGAGAGAAACGGCATCCCCGAATCCGATGCAATCGACAGAATTTGATTTTATGTCCACGCGGACTGACGAAAAGTTGGTACATTTTTAACATAAAAATCGAACAATTTAAAAAACCATGCGTCTCCTCCCAATTATATGAGCCATCTACAAGAATATGGAAGCGCCTGGTGCATAGCCATTTCCTTTAAGCACAACGGAAACAACCAATACAAATGTATAAAAAGTTGTCAAGTTCTCGGGGTCCACAGCTAGCATTTTTGTACGATTATAAAAATAAATATTAAAAGTTTAAAATTAATTTATTAAAAAACATATTTTTGATTTATTTGTTTACTAAAATTTTATGTATCTCAAAAGTCTATGGGTACTTCGGGATGTCCATGGTCATCCAAGGACTGCCTGGAGTTAAGATCTACGAGTCTACCGCCGTAACAAGCAAGAGGTCGTCGGATTTTGACCCCGGATCATGTGCGTATAGCATCAGTGCATATGGTAGACTACTATATGAATGTGTTGGGATGTTCATGGTCATCCAAGGACTCCCTGGAGTTAAGATCTACGAGTCTACCGCCGTAACAAGCAAGAGGTCGTCGGATTTTGACCCCGGATCATGTGCGTATAGCATCAGTGCATATGGTAGACTACTATACGAATGTGTTGGGATGTTCATGGTCATCCAAGGACTCCCTGGAGTTAAGATCTACGAGTATACCACCGTAACAAGCAAGAGGTCGTCGGATTTTGACCCCGGATCATGTGCGTATAGCATCAGTGCATATGGTAGACTACTATATGAATGTGTTGGGATGTTCATGGTCATCCGAGGACTCCCTGGAGTTAAGATCTACGAGTCTACCGCCGTAACAAGCAAGAGGTCGTCGGATTTTGAACCCGGATCATGTGCGTATAGCATCAGTGGATATGGTAGACTACTGTATGAATGTGTTGGGATGTCCATGGTCATCCGAGGACTCCCTGGTGTTAAGATCTACGAGTCTACCGACGTAACAAGCAAGATGTCGTCGGATTTTGACCCCGGATCATGTGTGTATAGCATCAGTGCATATGGTAGACTAATATATGAATGTGTTGGGATGTTCATGGTTATCCGAGGACTCTCTGGAGTTAAGATCTAAAGTCTACCGCCGTAGCAAGCAAGAGGTTGTCGGATTTTGACCCCGGATCATGTGCGTATAGCATCAGTGCATATGGTAGACTACTATACGAATGTGTTGGGATGTTCATGGTCATCCAAGGACTCCCTGGAGTTAAGATCTACGAGTCTACCGCTGTAACAAGCAAGAGGTCGTCGGTTTGACCCCGGATCATGTGCGTATAGCATCAGTGCATATGGTAGACTACTATATGAATGTGTTGGGATGTTCATGGTCATCCAGGACTCCCTGGAGTTAAGATCTACGAGTCTACCGCCGTAACAAGCAAGAGGTCGTCGGATTTTGACCCCGGATCATGTGCGTATAGCATCAGTGCATATGGTAGACTACTATACGAATGTGTTGGGATGTTCATGGTCATCCAAGGACTCCCTGGAGTTAAGATCTACGAGTCTACCGCCGTAACAAGCAAGAGGTTGTCGGATTTTGACCCCGGATCATGTGCGTATAGCATCAGTGCATATGGTAGACTACTATATGAATGTGTTGGGATGTCCATGGTCATCCAAGGATTCCCTGGAGTTAAGATCTACGAGTCTACCGCCGCAACAAGCAAGAGGTCGTCCTATTTTGACCCCGGATTTTGTGCGTATAGCATCAGTGGATATGGTAGACTACTATACGAATGTGTTGGGATGTTCATGGTCATGGTGGATCGTGGTGGATCTTAACTCCAGGGAGTCCTTGGATGACCATGAACATTCCAACACATTCGTATAGTAGTCTACCATATGCACTGATGCTATACGCACATGATCCGGGGTCAAAATCCGACAACCTCTTGCTTGCTACGGCGGTAGACTTTTAGATCTTAACTCCAGAGAGTCCTCCGATAACCATGAACATCCCAACACATTCATATATTAGTCTACCATATGCACTGATGCTATACACACATGATCCGGGGTCAAAATCCGACGACATCTTGCTTGTTACGTCGGTAGACTCGTAGATCTTAACACCAGGGAGTCCTCGGATGACCATGGACATCCCAACACATTCATACAGTAGTCTACCATATCCACTGATGCTATACGCACATGATCCGGGTTCAAAATCCGACGACCTCTTGCTTGTTACGGTGGTATACTCGTAGATCTTAACTCCAGGGAGTCCTTGGATGACCATGAACATCCCAACACATTCGTATAGTAGTCTACCATATGCACTGATGCTATACGCACATGATCCGGGGTCAAAATCCGACGACCTCTTGCTTGTTACGGCGGTAGACTCGTAGATCTTAACTCCAGGGAGTCCTTGGATGACCATGAACATCCCAACACATTCATATAGTAGTCTACCATATGCACTGATGCTATACGCACATGATCCGGGGTCAAAATCCGACGACCTCTTGCTTGTTACGGCGGTAGACTCGTAGATCTTAACTCCAGGGAGTCCTTGGATGACCATGAACATCCCAACACATTCGTATAGTAGTCTACCATATGCACTGATGCTATACGCACATGATCCGGGGTCAAAATCCGACGACCTCTTGCTTTTACGGCGGTAGACTCGTAGATCTTAACTCCAGGCAGTCCTTGGATGACCATGGACATCCCGAAGTACCCATAGACTTTTGAGATACATAAAATTTTAGTAAACAAATAAATCAAAAATATGTTTTTTAATAAATTAATTTTAAACTTTTAATATTTATTTTTATAATCGTACAAAAATGCTAGCTGTGGACCCCGAGAACTTGACAACTTTTTATACATTTGTATTGGTTGTTTCCGTTGTGCTTAAAGGAAATGGCTATGCACCAGGCGCTTCCATATTCTTGTAGATGGCTCATATAATTGGGAGGAGACGCATGGTTTTTTAAATTGTTCGATTTTTATGTTAAAAAATGTACCAACTTTTCGTCAGTCCGCGTGGACATAAAATCAAATTCTGTCGATTGCATCGGATTCGGGGATGCCGTTTCTCTCAGGAACGGATGAGATATCGTGAATCCCTTGACACAAGTTTTGTTTTGTCGAGTAGTGTATTCAAACAACTGTAACTTTTGAGTGAATTTTCTGATCAACTTGGTGTCTTGGGCAAAGCCGTAGGTATTGTTGAGGACTTTGAGAAAAAAATAGGTACACGGAAAAAAAATTGCAGATTTTTTTATCAACATTTTTTTCACTAAAACTCAATTTCCAAAAATACGTATTTTTTTTATTTTCGAGATTTTTTGATATGTTTTAGGGGACAAAAATCCGCAACTTTTGAGCCATAGAGAAACATGGCCAAAAAATTTGCTGCCGAATTATGAATTTTTGAAAAAATAGTGATTTTTTTTTAGTCTTCATTTAAAAATTTTCAAAATATTTTTTTCGGAAAGATCAGAAAACTTCACGAATGTTTTATATTTAAGCATTGAAAATCGGACCATTAGTTGCTGAGATATAGTCATTAGAAAATGGTTGGTTGTTTTGGTGAGATTTAGAAAACTTCAATTTTCTAAACTTTTCAAAAAAATATTATTAGAAATGGTCACTTATGGTCACTAATTTAAAAAATAGAAAAACTGCAAATATTTCGCTAAAATCAAACTTTCGGTGGCTATATCTTGAAAACAGAGCCTTTATCAAAAAATCTGTAAAGTACTTTTCGATTGCAAATTCAATTTTGCATTAAAAAATAATGTCAAACTTGCTTTTGCATGAAACTTCGATTTCAAATTCAACTATTTTTTTCAAAAATTCATAACTCGGCAGCAGATTTTTTGACCATGTTTCTCTATGGCTCAAAAGTTGCGGATTTGTGTTCCCTAAAATTACTTTTCGAATCTACATTGACCCAGAAGGGTAATTTTTTCATTTAGAACAAAATTTTTCATTTTGAAATTTCGTGTTTTATCTAACTTTGCAGGGTTTTTTTAAGAGTGTAACAATGTTCTACAAAATTGTAGAGCAGACAATTACAAAAATATTGATATATAGATATAAGGGGTTTGCTAATAAACATCACGAGTTATTGCGATATTACGAAAAAAAAGTTTTGAAATAGTAGTTTATGCAACAAGTTGCAAAAAGAGGATTTTTTCAGCACGAGTCGTACATTTATCCAACGAGGTTCACCGAGTTGGATAAATACGAAGAGTGCTGAAAAAATCAAGTTTTGCAACGAGTTCCATACAACATTTTTTGTAATTCCGATAAACACCCTTTGAGTGAAATTTTAAGTAAAATTTTTATGTTTTTTTGTCAATAAATCGTTTAAATCAAAAAAATGTTTAAAAGTGTTACTTTTCGAAACAAGTGCTGAAAAGTTCAACTTTTTAGCACCCATTTCAGTGCTGAAAAGTAGAACTTTTCAGCATTTATTTTGAAAAGTGTTGCTATTC
The DNA here is from genome assembly GCF_015732765.1 of Culex quinquefasciatus. Taxonomy (NCBI): domain Eukaryota; kingdom Metazoa; phylum Arthropoda; class Insecta; order Diptera; family Culicidae; genus Culex; species Culex quinquefasciatus. The sequence continues at coordinate 118,288,588 of NC_051863.1, read as the reverse complement.
GATTCGGTTATTTTTGGTACAGAAAAGTAGGCTATTTCGTCGTTCAAGAATGACAGGAAAAGTAAGTAGTTTCACGACGGAATTGCAAAAAGTACATTAAATTTCCCATAAAATGACATGTTCCAAAAATTTTACAGTCGAGTAACGGAAAATGGGAGAGTTTTTAAAACTTTTTTAGTGTTTTTTTTTCGATGAAAAATACGTATTTTTGGAATTCTGAGTACGCCATCAAATCGGGCGTCTAATTTTACATAAAAGTCCCTTTGACACCAAATTTCTATCTCATCACCGTTTCAGGCTGCAAATTATTGAAAAACACCTCTTTTTTCGCATGTTCAAAAATCGAAGGGGTCGTACCGCCCCTCTGTCACGAGATATCAAAAAACGGACCTCGGATTCGTGATCCGAAAGTTACCCCTTAGGACAAAGTTTCACGCAAATCGAAGAGGGGTCGGGGCAACTTTTCCCGATTTCGTGTGAGTTGGTAGAGAATTACCCAATGAATATTTGCGACTATTTTGAAAAAAAGTTACTTAAAAAATGGCTATAACTTGCAATAGGTGCACTTTATCAAAATTTCACTAAAGTACTTTTTAATTGTAAATTTGATTTCACATCGAAAAATAAAGTTGAAATTGTTTTGCGACCAATATTTCGAGTTTTTGAAAAAATCAGTATTGATTCCAAAATTCATAACTCCGTCAAAGATTTTTGCCCATTCTGGAAATTACTGAAAATTTGGTTTTTGATGTCTTCTTAAACATATCAGAAAATAAAAAAAATAAAAATGGTGTTTTTTTGCAAAATAAAGTTTTTGTGGCAAAAAGTGAAATTAAAAATCACCAATTTTTTTTCCGTGCATCATTTTTTTTCTGTGTAGTCCACATTCATACCAACAACTTTGCCGAGGACACCAAATCGATCCAAAAAATTCTTCAAAAGATACAGATTTTTGAATTTTCACATATCATTTTTGTATGGACGCCTGCCAAATTTGTATGGAAAATTACATGAACGAACAAATGATGCAAAATGGCTTCTTTGGGCATATTGAACGCACCAAAAAAGTTTCAGCCGGTTTAAAAAATATAAAAATTAAAATTAAAGAAAAAAGACCAATTCCGTAGTGAACTGCTTACAAGTCAAAAAATATTCGAAAATGAAAGGTGCCCTGGGGATTTTAAACCTCATAATGGTGTCATTTTATTTGTTTCAAAAGAGGAAACAAAATTGAATTAAATTTATAAAAAATATTAACAGTTTCATATGAGACCAGCCCAATTTAGATTATATCATAACAGTCAAGCCTTTCCCCATTCACGGCATCTCTCCGTCTAATCGATCCCAATCCAATTGACTTGCCGTGACACATCGCTTTCGCTAGATTTCATCCCCCTAATTGAAACGATTAGTTCAATTACCAGTTTCCAATTTGCGGCATTGACAACCTTCTCCGATTTGCAATACTGTCACGAGCACCGCCTAACCTCAAACCCGATAGGGATCATTAAAAAGTGACACCTTGCACCTCTAACCCCCTGCTAGCTCTACGCCACGTGTGACTTGTTTGACCCAAAAAGGCACATCAAAACCACACTCGCACACACACAAACCGCTAAATTTACGGGCAAATCTCCCCCTCCACCACCGCGCCTTGACCAACTATTTGCGGGGCAAGTTCACGTCCCCTGGGGGGGCACTGACGAGGTCATCCTTTTGTACTGACACGTAGGTGGATGATCTGGGAGGAGAGGGGACTGAAGGCTTTGTTTTCCATTGTAACCCTTCGGGCTTGTTGTTCGCGGGTGTGGACTATTGGATTATTGATTTTCCCGGCCACTATTCATAGAACGAAACCCTCTTCTGCTCGCCTTTTTTATTGTTCTGCAAAGAACAGTTTTTTTTCTCTTTCTTACCGAGGAAGAAAATCTTCTTTTGAAATGGAGAAATCAATATTATATTATATACATTAAATAAGTTTTTTTTTTAAATTGACCCAGTCTAAAATCCTCAAAAGGTTTGCGAAGGGTTAGACTAGTTGTGAGCAGTTGAAAGTATTCGTATACAGCTTTTTTTCGTTGGTTTCATTGATCCTCGTGCAGTATTCCCCCCGCGTACAGTGATGGTGGCGTGGCCGGGAGTCCTTGGGCTATAAATGGGGCTTCAGCACGCCATTGCCCCATTAGTCCATGCCATGCTGAGCCACCGATTCTTTGCCCAACCCAGCAAAAGTGGATAAATTTTCGATGATGAACCACCGAGCTGCAGGGATGCATTTTCTGATAGAATGCACTTAACTCGGCGGTGCTTTGTTTCGTGCAATAAAACAGTTTGATTGCTTTTCACCGAACCGTGCTGGTGTCGTGGATAAATTTGACGTGTTTTATTACCAACAAAAACGTAACGCTATTGATATCCTATTATCGAGAGAGATTGCACACTCAAAAGTGCATTCATTCGGCGAAGGTTCATTATGCAAAGTCGAGATGCATTATTCATGTTGCACGTTAATTATTCTCATTGTTCGTGTCATATTACAGCGACTAGTACAGCCGCATAGCGATTCCATAAATCCCATCATTTGCATTTTCATAAAGTGAGCCAGGCAGCAGCCCCGGAAAACCGCATCCATTTTCCACAATCACATCATCGGTAACAATTATTAAAAGGTTGCAAATTGGGCAACCGCAAATGTTCCGGTGCAATCTATGGCAACATTTGGGCAGGGTTGCCAACATAATGTTTTTGTTAAAATTGTAGGTTATTTATTTGAAACAGCAATGTATCAAAAAAAAAAAAAATTACATATCGTCAGCTGTGTGCTATCTTGTGATTTAGTACTATTCGAGAAAATCGATTTTTGAGTTTGATGATAAATATTTTCAAAACTATGAATGGTAGAGCCAAACTTTTTGATGCAATCGGTTCGTATACCATCGCTTAACAAACGCTCCAAGTTTCAATTAATTTGGCTACACCAGTTAAAAGATACAGCAAATTATGTATTCAAAAATCTTAAAAGCACGTGTCACAAGTGTGTTTCGAAAGTAAAATTGTACTACATGTCACAAGTGTGCACAGAATTCCCATACAAACTAAAATAAGCTCAAATCAATGGTTAAATCGACTTATTCAGTATATTTTCAAAAACAAAAATTGCATTGCCTTCAGAAAATGTGTATAAACATTCATTTGTGAAAAACAAGAAAAATTTTCCACATTTTCCTACAACATATATGACGTTTTTGATGATTAAATGGTCTATGTCACAAGTGTGTATTGCGATATCCGGGAAACGGAAGCGAGTTTCCAAAATCGGGTTAAAGCATCTTGTAGTGTTTGTTAAGTATAGCAAAACGTAATCATTAACTCATTTTAGACCAAAATGGTCTATGTCACAAAATAGCACACAGCTGACGATATGTAAACAAATATGTATTTTTCCCTTTCGTTAACTGTTTGATACGAGGAAACGAGGTCCCATTGAGCCAATTTTTGTTGTTGTTAAAAAAACCTCTCCATTAAAAATTATCACTAAACACGTTCATTTTTTCCCTTTTCGAAACCACCCGAAAAAATATAATTTGGTGATCATATTGAATAATTACTAGCGTGGCTTGAAGTTGAATAAAAAAATTTCAAGTTGGACTAATTCTCTTTGTCTTGAGCAGGTTAATTTATGTGTAAAACTGACTTTTGACGAATATTTGTCCAACCTCCTTTTGCGTGGCAGGCCTAATTCGTGATTACAGTATTTTAAAAGGTCTTAAATAGAAGCTAGAAATGGGTTGACACACTGTAGATGTGTCACCCTGTCTTCAAACCATGCCAAAATTTATTGAAATAACAACTTTTCCTAAGACACCAACGCTTTAAAAGGTCACCAGTACAAGTTAGAGCTTGGTTGACACCCTGTAGGTTTATAACAAAATGGAACCGAAAAATCCATGTTCTGAAAAATCGATCATGTCGAGCTCCCCTAGCAATCACCCAACTCGACATTTTTGAAGTTGATGTCGGTAAACGCTTCAATTTCATTAAAACATGATAGATTTGGGCTCCTTAAACAAGCTCCAATCAACAGAATTGAATTTTAGTGAATTTCCTGCCAATTCCAAGTATACATTCTAAGGAGTAATCAATAACAACCAGGCGCACCCTTTTATATTTACAAAACGTGGGTGCGCATGGTAGCTATTGATGACTCAATACCATTCATACCAGAACGTATTCAGGAAGCACAAATCTATCATACCTAGAAGAAACTTAAGCGTTGATTGGCATCAACTTGAAAAATATCGGGTTGAGTCATAAGAATGTGTATAAACGTATATTAAATTGATGATCACGACTTCAGCTAAGTACTTTTGACTAATTCATCGGCTCCATTTTTCTATGATTATGAAAATATGACAATGTTCTAAAACTCTTTAAAAAAGAAATTTTGTTATGGTTAGACTTTTGCTTTATTACATTATTATTATCGAAATTGTAAAAACTTAAGGTTGATTATTTTCAATTCAATTCAATTCAGTTTATTTCTCTAATTTATCGACAAATAGATAGTTTCTTTAGGGTCTGGACAGAGTTTTGGAGGTCCTTTCAGCTGTGACTAAAACTTCTATCTTAATGGATACAATAAAACAATTATGTTGGGATTGACACGGACAGGAAAACAATTTGCAAAAAAACCTGTCACTATTGCTGGGGGTTGATTATTTTAAATTATTGATTTACAGCAATTCCATTTGAAAAGAGCCTAAACCGAAAAAAAGTTCTCCGATCGGGCTCAACATTTTTCTGGGGGTTCCTTGGCCAAAATAATTAGACCCGTATTTTTTTGTTTGGCCATTAGGGTGGCCTACATCGTGCTAGGGTGGTTCGAAAAATGGCAATTTTCGTCATTTTTCGCAAAAACCTCTTTTTTCAAAAAATCATATCTCCGCGTCATTTCATCCGATTTTAGTTGTCTTAGACGCAAAAGAAAGGTGATTAGTTTGGCTATTTGAGAAAAAATAGTAAGAAGTTTGAAAAATCTAGCTTGACATTTGAAAAAGTCGTATGAAAACTTAAAATGGCGTTTTGACCGTGTCTGGACCAAAGAGCCTATGTCTGAAAATATTTTTATCGGATTCCTCGGAAAATTTCACATATAATATTTAAAAAAATTTTGATTTCGAACCAAAAACTGAGTTTTTCGACGCGTTACGCGCAGAAACAGAAAAATGACGAAATCGGCAAAAAATCAACTTTTTTCACTAAAACTGTGATAACTTACAAATTTCAGCAATGACCTATGCATGTCAGGAAACCAAAAGTTGCGTATTTTAATTACAAAAATTTTGGTACCCTAACATGCATAGGTCATTGCTGAAATATGTAAGTTATCGCAGTTTTAGTGAAAAAAGTTGATTTTTTGCCGATTTCGTCATTTTTCTGTTTTTGCGCGTGGCGCGTCGAAAAACTCAGTTTTTATTTTCAAAAAATCATATCTAGGTAACGTTTGGTTCAAAATCAATTTTTTTATAATATAATATGTGAAATTTTCCGAGGAATCCGATAAAAATATTTTCAGATATAGGCTCTTTGGTCCAGACACGGTCAAAACGCCATTTTAAGTTTTCATACGACTTTTTCAAATGTCAAGCTAGATTTTAGAAACTTCTTACTATTTTTCTCAAATAGCCAAACTCATCACCTTTCTTTTGCGTCTAAGACAGCTAAAATCGGATGAAATGGCGCAGAGATATGATTTTTCGAAAAAAGAGGTTTTTGCGAAAATTGACAAAAATTGCAATTTTTTAACCACCCTAGCACGATGTAGGTCACCCTAATGGCCAAACAAAAAAATACGAGTCTAATTATTTTGGCCAAGGAACCACCAGAAAAATTTTGAGCCCGATCGGAGAACTTTTTTTTTTGGTTTAGGCTCTTTTCAAATGGAATTGCTGTATATGTACCTCTATAGAAAATGGTTAAATACAGTTGTTCATGTTAATCGAAATTTGTCAAATGGTATTTTTTGAAAATATGATGTGATGTGATGAATAATGACGATATTTATGTATGGATTTATTAACGGCACTTAATCTGAGTGATAGGGCACATATCAGCACTGAATGAGCACCAAATTTTGACTAAAAAATTCAAAATGGTGACTTGTGTTCTGAAATCTGGTTTGTACAGACCTATAACCAAACAGTTTTTGAAATTCTTTAGATAAACATATCTAAATTTTATATTATAAAGAATCATTTGTTGTGTTTTGTTTAAGTTTGTTCAACCTTGAAAGACGTCATCAACCAAGGAAAAATTAAAAAAACATTGTCTGCAGTTGAATATTTATCATAGGAAACCCTTAATTTTTTTTTCTAGGTTACACTATAGAGTACTAAAATTGAGTTTATTCTTAGGCTCATGAAAAACTGTTCGAAAAACTGTTTTTAAATATCTTCACCGGCTTAATATATTTTGAAAAATATTTGCAACAGTCTAATAAAAAGTTTTTCAGGTTTTTTTTATTCTAACAACTGTTTAAAATGAAAGAAAAATCGTTTCATGGAAGAAAAATAAACTGTTATGGAAACCCTTCAGTTTCAGCCAAATTGCGGTGATTGTCGGAAAGCGCTTTTTTGCGGATTCGATTAACCAAATTGTTTTATGGCTGTAATTTAGATGAACCATTTATTCGCCACAAACACGCACATACACTTCCACCCACGCAAAACCCCACACATCCACACACGATTATCCAAATGGCCCCGAAAATACCGGTGTCAACCGCAGTTGAACTCTCACCCCCCTTGGGGTCAATCACCTTCCCGCCACCTCATCTGAGCCATAATCCAAAGCTTTTGTTCGTCGCAAAACCCCGAAATCGATTTCGTCCTCCGACGACGAAGCTTTGAACAATCTCGGCACAGTCACCCTTTCCTAGGGGTTGAATGGTGGCGTCATCGCGAACTGCTACCAAAATGATACCATTAATATTAATGATGCTAATTCACGAGCTTTTTCGTTCGTCTAGCGAATGTGAGCAAATTGAGTCGAACCAGTCACGAAAAGTGGTTTAATTCTACAAAGTGATTTGAATTCGTCGATAGAAATTCAGTTTTTATTTTCGCTATTTATAGCCAAAGGGGTTCCCTTTCCCTAACTGAAGAAAATCATTTGGAAATTCCTAAGCAACCAACCCGATTGAATTTCACTGCAGTCCCGACTAAACCGGATTGATTGGACGAGTGAAGGAGCAACTTGCAAGTCCGCCCCTCCCATAACTCCCTTGTCGGTGCATGCAATATGCAAAAACCGGGCTCAATTTATTCACGAGCGTCCTTTCTGGGGAAAATCCTTGCACGAGACTCTGATGCTCTGCTCTGCGGTGACGACCTGCAACGGAATAGTGCTGAGTGGAGTGCAGAACAACCATAGCGCACTATACTCCGCTCTGCTCTATAAGCCACGATGATCCTGTCTGGGAGTGGAGCTTTACTCATTTTTATTTCATTTTCAAGCGCGGTTTACAGGGTATGATGCCCTGATTTGGGTTAAGCTTTCCTAACGCTTACTGATTTTACTGTTTTACTGGACATTTTGAAGATGATTAGGTTGAAAACTAGTACCAATACCCTAACTATTTTTTTCGCAGCATCCGAGTCTATCCGTGCTTGTTTGCCAAAGTGAACGAGCTGAGCGAGAATAAGGTTGGTCTGCAGCAGAATAAAAGCTCGCGATGATTAATTGTGGAGGGAGTTCACAACGCACCGGCCGGCCGGCCGACGTGCCACCATCCCGTCGAAAGAAGATACTTGTACTCTGCGACAGGTGACGCGGGCGTCGAAGAGAATTGCTACTTATTTGAGTGGATAAGAAGCGAGCGAAGAAAATGTCAAGAGGCATCAGCCGGCTCGTTGAAATGCAGATCAGGTGAGAAATAGGTCAACATATTTTTTCAATCGATGGATCACAATTAGCATTCCAATATTTGATCAGTAATGAATAATAAATAATTCCTAATAGCAAACAAGGTAATGCATTTCAAATTATAGGGATTAAAATGCATAAAAAATCCGCAGTTTTGCCGAGATTACATTGATAAAAATTCAATTTATTTTTTATTTTTTGAGGCTGGTTAGGCTTGTCTCTACGTTTATGTAAATAAATAATGTAAATAATGTAAATTACCTGTCCTATTTTGAGGTCGTGTCGAAGAAGCATATGTACTCTCTTTTTAAATGATAGTCAGGGTGTGGTATGGTCTATGGTTAGAAAATAGACCATACAGATTTAAACTATGCGGTTTTTATTTTCAAGAGATCACGATTAAGGGTCTGGCCAAAAATGGTCAAAATCGTTTTTTTGCATGAAAACTTTTAAGTAAATTTCGAATAACTCGTGAAGAATACTTACTTTACTTACTCGAGCAACTTGCTTTCATCGCGGCGAGGTAAACGAAGTTATACTTTGTTCGCAGTTTGGATAACTGTTGTCGGCTGTGCTGATGATGTTGGTGGCGTCGATCAATTATACGGAAAGCAATTTCCGTAACTCACGCAAAAGTCCCTTTGACACCAAATTTCTATCTCTTCTCGATTTTGAGCTACAAATCACTGAAAAACATGTCTGAATAAAAATTCAGAAAAATGGAAGGGGCATCCCGCCCCTCCGTCCGTGACAATAAAAAAATCGACATTAGGGATACCCTCTGATTCGATTCCTTAGGCAATAATAAGTAACTGTGCCAATTTTGTCAAATCAGTTCAGGTTAAGTGGTCGCTTTTAGCCGTTGAAGTTTATATGGGGAAAATCGCGAAAATGTATGGGGATTTTTTTTTGTTGGGTTGAGACCACTGCGACCATGACTTTGATCTATTGCGGTATACCCATATTACTATCGCAGGCTTCAGGATGACACGTTACCATTTAGGGTAGCGGTCTATGGCTGACGTTGCGGTATGCCCCATTCAAGTATGATTTCTAAAATGAAATCAACTACCTTACTGGGCTTGCCAGATCTCTTTAGGGCTTAAAATAGGCCTGTTAAGAATCTGCCTTCGCCTTGCAGATAGTGCGCTGCAGTCGCATATTAGATGTTTTAATGTTTCGGTTTCATAGTCACAGAACCGCCAGATATCAATTTGACTAAGACCTAGCTTTTTCAAATGATATCTAGACGGACAGTGTCCTGTTATAAGCCCGATATAGATATTAAGATATTTCATGTTCAGATTGAGTATTTTTTTTTTTGAGTAGAGGGAGTGATGAACTCCATAGATTGTCTCAGTAGAGCAATTCTCTACGAAATCGGTCTTTTTTCTTCAATTTTAATTTTTGTATTTTTTAATCCGGCTGAAACTTTTTTGGTGCCTTCGGTATGCCCAAAGAAGCCATTTTGCATCATTAGTTTGTCCATATAATTTTCCATACAAATTCGGCAGCTGTCCATACAAAAATGATGTATGAAAATTCAAAAATCTGTATCTTTTGAAGGAATTTTTTGATCGATTTGGTGTCTTCGGCAAAGTTGTAGGTATGGATACGGACTACACTGGAAAAAATAATACACGGTAAAAAAAAATTTGGTGATTTTTTTATTTAACTTTTTATCACTAAAACTTGATTTACAAAAAAACACTATTTTTAATTTTTTTTATTTTTTGATTTGTTTTAGAAGACATAAAATGCCAACTTTTCAGAAATTTCCAGGTTGTGCAAAAAATCACTGACCGAGTTATGAATTTTTTAATCAATACTGATTTTTTCAAAAAATCGAAATTTTGGTCGTAAAAATTTTTCAACTTCATTTTTCGATGTAAAATCAAATTTGCAATCAAAAGTACTTTACTAAAATTTTGATAAAGTGCACCGTTTTCAAGTTATAGCCATATTTAAGTGACTTTTTGAAAATAGTCGCAGTTTTCATTTTTAAATTAGTGCACATGTTTGCCCAGTTTTGAAAAAATATTTTTGAAAAGCTGAGAAAATTCTCTATATTTTGCTTATTCGGACTATGTTGATACGACCTTTAGTTGCTGAGATATTGCAATGCAAAGGTTTAAAAACAGGAAAATTGATGTTTTCTAAGTTTCACCCAAACAACCCACCATTTTCTATCGTCAATATCTCAGCAACTAATGGTCCGATTTTCAATGTTAATATATGAAACAATTGTGAAATTTTCCGATCTTTTCGAAAAAAATATTTTTGAAATTTTCAAATCAAGACAAACATTTTAAAAGGGCGTAATATTGAATGTTTGGCCTTTGTGAAATGTTAGTCTTGATTTGAAAATTCCAAAAATATTTTTTTCGAAGAGATCGGAAAATTTCACAAATGTTTCATATATTAACATTGAAATTCGGACCATTAGTTGCTGAGATATTGACGATAGAAAATGGTGGGTTGTTTGGGTGAAACTTAGAAAACATCAATTTTCCTGTTTTTAAACCTTTGCATTGCAATATCTCAGCAACTAAAGGTCGTATCAACAAAGTCCAAATAAGCAAAATATAGAGAATTTTCTCAGCTTTTCAAAAATATTTTTCAAAACTGGGCAAACATGTGCACTAATTTAAAAATGAAAACTGCGACTATTTTCAAAAAGTCACTTAAATATGGCTATAACTTGAAAACGGTGCACTTTATCAAAATTTCAGTAAAGTACTTTTTGATTGCAAATTTGATTTTACATCGAAAATGAAGTTGAAAAATTTTACGACCAAATTTTCGATTTTTGAAAAATCAGTATTGATTAAAAATTCATAACTCGGTCAGTGATTTTTGCACAACCTGAAATTTCTGAAAAGTTGGCATTTTATGCCTTCTAAAACATATCAAAAAAAAAAAATTAAAAATAGTGTTTTTGTAAATCAAGTTTTAGTGATAAAAGTTAAATAAAAAATCACCAAATTTTTTTACCGTGTATTATTTTTTCCAGTGTAGTCCGTATCCATACCTACAACTTTGCCGAAGACACCAAATCGATCAAAAATTCCTTCAAAAGATACAGATTTTTGAATTTTCATACATCATTTTTGTATGGACAGCTGCCGAATTTGTATGGAAAATTATATGGACAAACTAATGATGCAAAATGGCTTCTTTGGGCATACCGAAGGCACCAAAAAAGTTTCAGTCGGATTAAAAAATACAAAAAAAATCGAATGACCGAAATCCTAGAGAACTGCTCAGTAATTGTGTTTCCGTCCAGTTCAACTGAATCGTCTTTTCCTCATTTTTTAGAAAAATCCATGTATGGGGATAAACATCGCTTCAGGATTTTGGCAGCTGGTGGTGCTGGTCTCGCCCAAAGGAGAATGGGCAAATTTGGTCCAAGGATGTACACGAACGGGACCAACTTTTTTCGAAAGATCTCGCCGAGACATGAAAAAAAGTCTTCTGGACCAACTCTCTAAACCCCGGGGTTCAAAAGTTACATGCTGTTGAAGTTTGAGCATTTTGGGTTAAAATGTAAAAAAATCGTATTTTTGCTATTTCTAAAATCATTTATAAAATCTCTGTTTCATTATGGATTTCGATTTTCTTGACTTTATTCGACGCGTATCAGCAAAAACTATGAGTTCTGATATGTCTTAGCATGATTGAAACATGATTTCTCTTGTTTTTATCCGTTTGAACCGTTTGTGCAAGAGGCATCCCATAGAAACAAGTCGAAACTTCAAGGTTTTGAAACCGGATCCAACCCAGACTGCTTCAGTGAGTATGGAAGGCTGCAGTGCAATGTTGTAACAACTTATTGGGATGGTCTGAGTCATCCGAGAGCTCCTTGGAGTTAAGACCGGTGAGTCTACCGCCGTAACAAGCAAGATGTCTGCGGTTTTTGACCACGGATCATACCCGCATGGCTTCAGTGAGTATGGTAGACTACTATGCTGATGTGTTGGAGTGTCCTGGGTCATCCAAGGACTCCCTGGAGTTATGATCTGTAGGTCTACGGCTGTTACAAGGACTCCCTGGAATGATCCAGAACATCCCAACATAACAGCAATACAGTCTGCCATACTCACTGAATCTTTGCGGTCATGAGGCGCGGTTAAAAATCATCGACCTTTTTCTTGTTATAACTCTAGGGAGTCCTTGGATGACCCAGGACATCCTAACACATTAGCAAAGCAGTCTAACACACTCACTGAAGCTATGCGGGTATGTTCCGTTGTCAAAACCGGTCGACAGTTTGCTTGTTACGGTAGTAGACCCACAGATCTTAACTCCAGGGAGTCCTGGTAGAACCCAGGACACTCCAACTGAAGCCATGCGGGTATGATCCGTGGTCAAAAACCGCAGACATCTTGCTTGTTACGGCGGTAGACTCACCGGTCTTAACTCCAAGGAGCTCTCGGATGACTCAGACCATCCCAATAAGTTGTTACAACATTGCACTGAAGCCTTCCATACTCACTGAAGCAGTCTGGGTTGGATCCGGTTTCAAAACCTTGAAGTTTCGACTTGTTTCTATGGGATGCCTCTTGCACAAACGGTTCAAACGGATAAAAACAAGAGAAATCATGTTTCAATCATGCTAAGACTTATAAGAACTCATAGTTTTTGCTGATACGCGTTGAATGAAGTCAAGAAAATCGAAATCCATAATGAAACAGTGATTTTATGAATGATTTTAGAAATAGCAAAAATACGATTTTTTGTACATTTTAACCCAAAATGCTTAAACTTCAACAACTTGTAACTTTTGAACCCCGGGGTTTAGAGAGTTGGTCCAGAAGACTTTTTTTCATGTCTCGGAGAGATTTTTCGAAAAAAGTTGGTCCCGTTCGTGTACATCCTTGGACCAGCTCCCATACAAATTTGCCCATTCTCCTTTGTTCAAGTGTGAGATTCTTGTAGGAAATTCAGTTTCCTTCAACTTTGTCAAAGTGTGCAAAACGCTCCAAGTTGATCCTGACACAACCTGCTGCCAAAATCCCGAAGCGATGTTTTCCCCCATACATTTTCGCGATTTTCCCCATATAAACTTCAACGGTAAAAAGCGACCCCTTAACCTTAACTGTGCTGTGCAATTTTTAACCAAATCGGGCACAGTTATTTATTATTGCCCAAAGAATCGAACCAGGGGGTATCTCTTTAGATTTTCCAAAATTTTCACTTATTTTTGGCACCCTAGAGATCAGGGACCAAAATTATCCATTAAAGCATAGTTTCACGGAAACCAAAGAGGGGTCGGGAATTACCCAACACAATTTTATGTATACTTTTTGTAATTTCACAGCATAAAAGACGTTCAAATTTGAATCAAACGTCGCAATATTTTTGAATTTGACTTCTATTAATTTAATCAAATTTCCAATTGGCAAACAAAAATTACAAATCTTCGTTCCAACTGAAATACTGTTTTAAAATGAGAGAAGAAGAGGTGAGGCTAAACAGCATGATGGGACCATGCTCTTGTATTACAACTAAACTTGAAGAAAGATATTGTACTTTGCAACAATGCTGTTGCTTATGAAAAGATGAAGTTTTGAGCAACTTTTCAATAAACTTGTCTTTGAATTGTTTAATCAATCAGGATTCACAAACAAATTAGTACCGTAAACTGGGGTCAATCGGGACACATGGGGCGAATTGGGACAGCAGTTTTAACCATGTTAGAGCACAGTATTTTGATTTTTCTGGTTGGTTTTGGTTAGAACAGACTCTGGCCAACAAAATGTGTACATCCATTTCCAAATTTAAAAGCATTAAGTGCTCTAAAAACTGCTGTCCCTGTTCAGACTGTAGTCCCGACACATCCCAGATTACGGTACCTAATAGTCCATTTAATTGATGTTGATCCTTTGACTTGCATATAAACATAGGTTCTTTAATTTTTGAGCAAGCGAACTTAAATTAAAAAAAAAAACTTACTTAATCCATGGTGCCTTTCTTACTCTTTACCAACTATTTGTTATTCGATGGGTTTGGATACAAATTTCATCTAGTTTTTCTTAAAATCCGCTAAAACAGGTAAACAAATATCACTTAAGTGGGTTGCAAGATCTTCAATGTTTTAGACTCGTTGGAAAGGTCTTTCGATTACTTAACCAACGATTGTGGTTTGGTTGAGCGTTTTAGCAGAATGCATTACTGTGAATACAAAGAGACGAGTTGTTCCTTTTAATTCCGCTATATATTTTTAATATCTTGACAGAAACGTATTTTGTCTACTACTTACAGACTTCATCAGTGTTCTGTTCTCGTTTCGAGTCGAGAACAGAAGTCTGAATTCTGCAAGTAGTAGACGAAATACGTTTCTGTCAAGATATTAAAAATATATAGCGGAATTAAAAGGAACAACTCGTCTCTTTGTAACCAACGATGTTTAACATGACGATATTTGAATCGATTACCGTTCACTTATCCAACTTCCAGGTAAATACAAAACACATTTTTATACATAACTCTTGAACTACATATCGAAACTTAATAAAAATTAATAGGTACGTATGGGACCTTAAACAAAATCGAATGCAACTGGTTTGACCAAATTCGCTTCAACCAGTGCTGAGAAAATTCAGTGAGAATTTTGGTGACATACACACACACACTCACACATACAGATATTTGTTCAATTTTCGATTCTGAGTCGATAGGTATACATGAAGGTGGGTCTACGAGCCTTCTGTGAAAAGTTCATATTTAGAGCAGTATTAGCTTTACCTCAGTGAGGAAAACAAAATCATTGCACAGTGGTCCAGATCGCAAAGAAAAATGAAAAATGGTTTTCCGAAGAATGATATCTACAACTTTGTAGAAGACGTATAAAATACATAAAAAAAATCTTTGATGGTTACAGTTTTAAAAATACTATAATCGTGAACCACCCTAATTTTCAATCAAGCCAAATCAATGAAAAGGAATCAAAATTGTTTGTAATGGATACAAGTTTGTACCAGCAAAACTTATTCATGAAAGGTATACACGAGGTTGATAAGATAAATTTTATTAAAATTGCATCCTAAAATATTACGTATAAAATATTTTGCGTTTGGTAAATCTGAATTTTACTTGCATTCAAAATATTCAGGACGTAAAAAATCATTTAAACCCCTTTACTGACCAAATTTTAATTTCGATTTTTTTCCATGTTAAGGAGGTCATTTTGAGCAACTTTTGTTCTACGAAAACCTTTACTTCTCTTATTTTATGTTTTTATGTTTTTTTTGTTCCATTTTTAGTATTTTAATTTGAATTTCTCTTGTTTGGTTTATGTTTGTTTTTGGTAATATTTGGCCTTTTTTACCACCTCCTATCATTACATTTTGCCTATGGGTAATTCTCTACCAACTCACACGAAATCGGGAAAAGTTGTCCCTGATCGGGAAAAGTTTGTCCCTGATCACGAAACCGAGGTCCGTTTTTTGATATCTCGTGACGGAGGGGCGGTACGACCCCTTCCATTTTTGAACATGCGAAAAAAGAGGTGTTTTTCAATAATTTGCAGCCTGAAACGGTTTTGAGATAGAAATTTGGTGTCAAAGGGACTTTTATGTAAAATTAGACGCCCGATTTGATGGCGTACTCAGAATCCTGAAAAAACGTATTTTTCATCGAAAAAAACACTAAAAAAGTTTGAAAAATTCTCCCATTTTCCGTTACTCGACTTAAAAATTTTTGGAACATGTCATTTTATGGGAAATTTAATGTACTTTTCGAATCAACATTGTCCCAGAAGGGTCATTTTTTCATTTAGAACAAAATTTTTCATTTTAAAATTTCGTAGATAGATAGATAGATCTATTTTTTTTCATGTTTTTACAGTCACTTTTTCAAATTTTTGCTTGTTTTTCACATTATATGCTATAAAATGGCACCATTATCATTTAAATTGTAAAAAATGCGTAGAGGCATACTCTGGGACACTAGAAAAATTACAGTATACTTCTTTTTACTTAAAATATAGGAAATGTTAGTAAAAAAACACAGTTGACCCCTAAAGAAATAACATTGAAAAAAAAAACATTGGTCAAGTCACATTAAACAAGTTAAACTTCCAACCCATAAATTTTCTTAAATGCTTTTTAAAGTTCAAAAATTGGTTGAAAAATGGATTTTGGGTGAATTTTTAAATCGAAGCCCGTATAAAGGCGAGTTATAGGGGGTTTAATACTTTATCGCAAAAAGATGCCTTGCAAAAACTATCGAAAAATACCTTACTTGCTCAAAATGAAAATTGAACTTGGATTGAGCTGCTCAAGTTTTCATATAATCGAGAGATTTATGCCCAGCATTTTTAAACAATGAATCCCTGGAAGGCAAACAATTAAATTTGAACCAGTCTGATAAAAAAAACTAAAAAATAAAATTGTTTATTTCATATTAAAGATATGCAACTTTCATCAAATTATTTTGAAAAACACACAGTTAAAAGCTTGTTTAAATGTCGATTCTGTCGTGCTATCTAGTCGCAAGACGCTTTTTGACGCTCCGAGAAAAACGCATTGATTTGTTTGACCATGAATAAACAAAAATAGAGTGCGCAATGTAAACAATAACAAACACGTTTTGTTTGGTTGACCATTCTATGCATTGTCCTGAAGTTTGGTTGAATCTGATGGCTGGAGTCCCGAGTCATGATTACGAATGTTTACGGTAGTTTAACTTGTACGCGTTCTGACCTTAAATCTCTTTGGCAAGTTGTCGCATATACATCAATTTTCAGGGAGTGACAAGATAGCACGACAAGATTGAAACTTCTTCCATATGAAAGTGACAACAATGCACGGAGAGTTTTCGGTTTTTATTGAATATTTAAGGATTAAAATCAAATGTTGGGGATTTGTGAAGGTCAACAAGTGAGGCGTTGTGATCTACAATAAATGGTGTTCTTTATTCTTTAGCACGTGCAGTAAGATAGCATGACATCGATGAAATATTTCCTCTTAGCATCTTGAAATGATTTAGATTGTTTTTGGACTATTTAAAAATAAGCTTTTGCCTTTTAGAATTCCATTGCTACAGTCTCTCATTCCACATTTCTTTGTAACCGCTTCCAGGATGCTAACAAAGTAATGTGCCAGGATATGATTTTGATCCATAAAGTTACACCTTTTATTCACGGATATTCCAACAAGTGCACCAATTCCAAATCACTTTGACAACTGAGTTGCGAAGCAATTCCCTTACATCATGCATTTTTTCTTCCTTTCCTTCTCCGGTGCAAAATTCCCAAAAAGACACCGACCAAAAAGCCATCCGTTCCACCCAGTTGAGCCCTGTGTGAATGACGTTATCGTTGTCAACGACGACGACGGCGCTCTTGGTCCCTGTCGAGATCCAGCCCAGACAGATGTCACGCAGTCGTTGCGGTATGACAAAAGCTACGCGATACTGAAAGTGCTGGGCTGGAAAACGAGCACAACGCGTCTGACGGTATCTGACAGGGCGGTTGAGAATTGCATTTTAGGGTTGCTGTATCGCGGATTGTAATCTGGACCGTCCTGGAGGAATTTGGTATTTTGCGAAACACTTCCGGCTGGGGATGCTGGGAAACTATTGCTCGATACACGAAGAAAAATGAGTTTCGCATATCGAGAAAAAGCGTTCGTCCACTGTTTTGGGGATTTTGGGAAATCAATTTTGTCCGTGTATGAAAGGTATTGACGTTGACGGTGATGTGCTGACTTAGTTCAGCGCTGGAAGTAATAATCGATTGCTTCCGGCAAATTACGTATGAAGTGAGATTTACTGTACTGACTATTATAGATAGTGAACTGTGACAGCACTGCAATGCTTTTGAGATTCAAAACCAGATTATTGTAATGAATATTGATCGAAGCAATTATTTTATCCAATCGTCATATTCAGCGAATAGCTACAAGATTAGTTTGAATGTTTTATTCTTACGTTCATCAAATTCTTCCCAATTCTCATCATTATCTATCAAACTTCCCCAAACAACTGCCAATGAAGCCTCACCCTTGGCATGGGAACTCATAACATTGCAACATTCTACCAAAACAAAACCGTCTTGCACCACGGAGTTGAACACCGTCGCTGGCTGCTAAAACAGCTTGGCTTGCAATGATTATCCTATTTGAAACCATGTTAGCTGAGACAACATTGCAATAAGTCTGAGCAGCAGCAGCTGCAGCAGCTTGTGCAACAACGGCCCGTTCTTACTCGCTAGACGTGACTGTTATGGTTCTTGAACCAGCCAGCAGCAACAGCAGCATCTTCATCGTCAGGAGTCGGCGTATCATCTGCCGGGTTTACACTGTTCAAAAGTGGATGACGAAATATCCTTCTCTAAAATTTCGAAATCAAAAGTCTCATTTTTCTTAGAAAATAAAGTAGCTCTAAAAATAATTGAGAAAAAAAAAACGTTTTAAAACTTTTCAACCGTGCATTGAAGCATCGCGAACTGATCCCACTGCTAAGCCAGTTTAGTCAACCTCTTGCTAGGAGTGGCTTGCACTAAAGTGCAATGCATCCCAGGATCCTCCAGGTACCACCTAGAAGAGCGAGCAGAATTGCCCGACGTGGATGTGCTAAAATGCTTAAATTCTACCGAAATGCAACACGGGAAGGATGCTGCAACGAGGAAAAACATTTGTTTCCACTGTGAGATGATGTTTATATTTGCATAATAAACTTTTTCCTCATTTTATAGCACTTGAAAGCTGGAGGCTAAGGATGCGAACTCTGGCCCACTCGGCGCAAAGTTGTTGCAAGGATTTTGTTCGTCTGGATGGGCTCTCGAGCAGGACTGGTGCATTCAAAGTTGAATGGAATTGCTTGGTTATTCTTATGGATACGAGTAGTGATGCAGAAAATATTGTTCACGATGGATGATCGATTGAACTTGTCTTTGTGGTTACTGTCATTATTTTGATTACAACATAATATGTCATTATTTTTTTCTGCAAACTGGGCAATCATTTTATAACTTTTTTAAGTGATAGAGTCTTCAATTTTCAATAGTAAACTAGTCGAAGATTTTTAATTTTAAGATTTTACTAAGAAAATTCGGTGTGGCTAAAGCAAATTATTATAAAGCGAGATACTTTTAGGAAATTCATTTGTAGAGAGTTGTATTTTAGTGGCTTTAATCAGAATCTGTATAAATGAAAATATTCCATAGTTAAAATTTCGTTAAAAAAAATATTCTTAATTTTTTGAACAGATTTTTAACTGACCTGTCTTAAAGGTGGATCGATCTTTAAAAAAATAATTGCTTCAACAGATTTGTAGAAAAGTTCTTACCTTTAAAATCATATTAAAATTTGTAAATTTTGTAAGATATTCTACTGTAAAGTCCTGGGTGCAGAATAGTTGTCCGCAAAGCGGCCTCAATTTAGAATTGTCAAAGCGGAACCAATTTACTGTTTGAAAAATGATGCCAAGAATTGGCAAGTATTGTAATCGATCTATAATTTTTTTCGGAATAATAAAGTAGAGGGCGTCGAGCTTTTGAGTCAGTCTTAAGAAAAGGGATGAAATCGATTGTCTTGATTCGTTGCCAACATTTCCATAAGCGCTATGTCTCACTCAAAACCTATGTTTACAAATTGTTTAAGACGAATTATCAGTAACTGTGAATGGCAACTGCCAAATAACATTGAAAAATCTTACTCCTGTATTATCACTACGCTTCAAAGATACATAATCTCGTAACTTCCATCCGGTTGCTCTTGTGATTCACAAAATTCCCCCATTTCTGATGCAATATTTCATCACGTTAATAACAAAGAAGGACTCTTTTAACCGCCCATTGTTTAGTCTACGAACAAAAAAAGCACGAAGAACTTAATTTTTCAGCGAAAACTTTAATATCATCACATCCAAAATGTTTCAAAACGAGTCACTTCAGCAGCAAAAAATATGTCACGCTTGAGTTTGAACAAAGCCTTCTACTTTGTTTATGTTTACAGCTGTAGTGCAGTTGTATTAGTGAAGAGCAGTGGGGATCATTCGGAAATCACGTAACGTATTCTGTCTTTTCAGCACCCAGGTAAAGACATAATTGTTGTATGCAAACTTTACCCGATACTCTGGGACTCAAAAATTGGGCAAATTATGGTTGTTTTAAAATTTAATTATCTTTTGACAATCAAAACTAAATTACATACTTCAAAAGTTTTAAAGATAAGAATCTATTATGAGCAATTCCAGCTCTAATCAGGATTTTTTCTGGTACATTTGTACCCGACCCTCTCCGATTTCAATGAAAATTTTAAGACAGGCCTATCTAAGCCATTTTTGTGTATGTGGAGCCAATGGAACTCGAAAATGACTTTTGAGAAGGGCGTAAGTAATTAAAATATTTTTCATTTTTAAATTTCAAAATTATTCAAAGCCGTTGCATCGTATCAAAAAGTGGTCAAAAACATACTTGTGGGAAATTTGACGGGCTTACTGATAAAGTACAATGAAAGAAAAATACACGCCACTTCCATGAGATTTTTAATTTTTTAATTTTAAAAGTTAAATTTGAAGGTGATGTCAAGATATTTTTTCGTTCAAAATTTCTGAGGAAATAGCCTAAAATGTTTCAAAAAGACTCACGAAAAATGCAGGATGGTATGTCTCTCCTAAAAACATACAAAAATTTACTAAAACTGTTTTTTGAAAAATGGTTTGAACGTCATAATTTGAACAAACCGATAGTGGGAATCGATTCTCCAGACAATTTTACTTAAATGTATTGTCTGGGATCGAACCCAAGCCGACTGGATGAGAGGCAACCACGCTTACCCCGTCACCACGGTTCTCGTTGATGGTTTCAGCAATTTGATTTTTCAGTCTCGACAATATTTTTACCGAAAAGCTCGTCCAATTTCCTATAAGTTTGCCTTTGACAGCTTTTTTATTTGACTCATTTTAATATTTACGTAAGCTTATTTACTATCCAGGTTTCTACCACACTGAAAAAAATATACTATTCTCAGTTATGAGCAATGTAATTAAGGTCATATCTGTTAGCCCATACATCCAATTCAAATGCTGTTAAAGGCAAACTTATAGGAAATTGGACGAGCTTTCCGGTAAAAATATTTTGAGACTGAAAAATCAAGTCTGTCATTTAGAAATTGCTAAAACCATAAAAAAACCTACCTCGAATGCTACCTGGTGCTTAAAAATTTGCCAAAAGCAAAGCAATCCACTTTAACAACCCCCGGGTATTTTGTGGGCTCTGTTGCAAGTTTCTACTCATTTCTAGGCGTCCGAAGGTTTTGTGTGGTTAGTCACCCAAAACGTATTTTTACGCAAATGCACGGAACAAAATCTGGTCAGCGAATCCGAAAAATATTTGCGACGAATTCGGAAACATGGAAAGTTTGCGTATTCATCAGCGATGTTTGCCGATTTGGAAAAATTGCTTCCGATATCGAAACAAAATGCTTTCAAAATCGAAAACATCTTGTTGCCGGTTAATTTGAGCGTGTACCATGCCGCAGCCAATGCGTTACGAAATGTCAGAATCAGCTGCGCAAGAGAGAAAAGCAAAACAACAATCTCTTGCACGCTTGTTTGTTTTTTTTTCTCCGACTCCGATTTCGTTGGCCACTCTACGAAAAATCTCTGGCAGCTGCCGTTGTTATCGAAAAGCTGGTTCAAAGTTTTGTTCAGATTTCGTGATTGCAAGGTTAGTATCAATCGTGAAAATTTGTAAACATTGAGTAAAAATGTTTCGGTTCCAGCTTCCTTCTCCCGGACACCAAGAACGAGCACCTGAAGTAACATCCCTCGGCAGGACCAAGCATCCTCCTCCTCCTCCTCCTCCTCCTCCTCCTCCTCCTCCTCCTCCTCCTCCTCCTCCTCCTCCTCCTCCTCCTCCTCCTCCTCCTCCTCCTCCTCCTCCTCCTCCTCCTCCTCCTCCTCCTCCTCCAAAAATACAAAGTTACAAAAACAAAAATACAAAAAAACAAAAATACAAAAATACAAAATATAAAAATACAAAAATACAAAAATACAAAATACAAAAATACAAAAATACAAAAATACAAAAATACAAAATACAAAATACAAAAATACAAAAATACAAAAATACAAAATACAAAAATACAAAATACAAAAATACAAAAATACAAAAATACAAAATACAAATACAAAAATACAAAATAAAAATACAAAAATACAAAATACAAAAATACAAAAATACAAAAATACAAAATACAAAAATACAAAAATACAAAAATACAAAATACAAAATACAAAAATACAAAAATACAAAATACAAAAATACAAAATACAAAAATACAAAATACAAAAATACAAAAATACAAAATACAAAAATACAAAAATACAAAAATACAAAATACAAAAATACAAAATACAAAAATACAAAAATACAAAAATACAAAAATACAAAATACAAAAATACAAAAATACAAAATACAAAAATACAAAAATACAAAAATACAAAATACAAAAATACAAAAATACAAAAATACAAAATACAAAAATACAAAAATACAAAAATACAAAAATACAAAAATACAAAAATACAAAATACAAAATACAAAAATACAAAAATACAAAAATACAAAATACAAAATACAAAAATACAAAAATACAAAAATACAAAAATACAAAAATACAAAATACAAAAATACAAAAATACAAAAATACAAAAATACAAAAATACAAAAATACAAAATACAAAAATACAAAAATACAAAAATACAAAAATACAAAAATACAAAAATACAAAAATACAAAAATACAAAAATACAAAAATACAAAATACAAAAATACAAAAATACAAAAATACAAAAATACAAAATACAAAAATACAAAAATACAAAAATACAAAATACAAAATACAAAAATACAAAAATACAAAAATACAAAAATACAAAATACAAAATACAAAATACAAAAATACAAAAATACAAAAATACAAAATACAAAAATACAAAATACAAAATACAAAAATACAAAATACAAAAATACAAAAATACAAAATACAAAAATACAAAATACAAAAATACAAAAATACAAAAATACAAAAATACAAAAATACAAAATACAAAAATACAAAAATACAAAAATACAAAAATACAAAATACAAAAATACAAAAATACAAAAATACAAAAATACAAAAATACAAAATACAAAAATACAAAAATACAAAAATACAAAAATACAAAAATACAAAAATACAAAATACAAAAATACAAAAATACAAAAATACAAAAATACAAAATACAAAAATACAAAATACAAAAATACAAAAATACAAAATACAAAAATACAAAATACAAAATACAAAATACAAAAATACAAAATACAAAAATACAAAATACAAAAATACAAAAATACAAAATACAAAAATACAAAAATACAAAAATACAAAAATACAAAAATACAAAATACAAAAATACAAAATACAAAAATACAAAAATACAAAAATACAAAAATACAAAAATACAAAAATACAAAAATACAAAAATACAAAAATACAAAATACAAAATACAAAATACAAAAATACAAAATACAAAATACAAAATACAAAAATACAAAAATACAAAATACAAAAATACAAAAATACAAAATACAAAAATACAAAATACAAAAATACAAAAATACAAAAATACAAAAATACAAAAATACAAAAATACAAAAATACAAAATACAAAATACAAAATACAAAAATACAAAAATACAAAAATACAAAATACAAAAATACAAAAATACAAAAATACAAAAATACAAAAATACAAAAATACAAAAATACAAAAATACAAAAATACAAAAATACAAAAATACAAAAATACAAAAATACAAAAATACAAAAATACAAAAATACAAAAATACAAAAATACAAAAATGCAAAAAGGCAAAACCCGCCGAAACCTCACGGCAACGGAAGCTCGTTTAAAATTTTAGAGAATTTTAGAGAAATTTAGAGATTTTTTTTAGAATTTTTTAAATTTTTTAATGATTTTTAATAATTTTTGAAATTTTTTGAGAATTTTTGAAGTTTTATGAGAATTTTAGAAAATTTTAGAGAATTTTAGAGAATTTTTAAAAATTTTAGAGAATTCCGGAGAATTTTTGAGAATTTTTGATACTTTTTGATGATTTTTGATAATTTTAGATAATTTTTAATATTATTTGATGATTTTTGATAATTTTTGATAATTTTTGATAATTTTTGGTAATTTTTGATAATTTTTGGTAATTTTTGATAATTTTTGATAATTTTTGATAATTTTGGATAATTTTGGATAATTTTTGATAATTTTTGATAATTTTTGATAATTTTTGATAATTTTTGATATTTTTTGAAGTTTTTTTTGAAAATTTAAGAGAATTTTAGAGGATTTTAGAAAATTTTAAAGAAATTTAGAGAATTCTAGAGGAGTTTAGAGAGTTTTTAGAGAATTTAAGAGAATTTTAACAGAATTTTAGAGAATTTAGAGAATTTTTAAGAATTTGGATAACTCTTGAAGATTTTAGATAATTTTTAACATTTTTTGTTGATTTTTGAGATTTTTTGAGATTTTTTGAGATTTTTTGAGAATTTTAGAGAATTTTAGAGAGTTTTAGAGAATTTCAGAGAATTTGTGATAATTTTAGTGAATTTTAGAGAAATTTTGAGAATTTTAGAGAATTTTAGAGAACTTTATAGAATTTTGGAGAATTCTAGAGATTTTTTGAGAATTTTACAGAATTTTAGAGAATTTTAGAGAATTTTTGATAATTTTAGAAAGTTTTAGAGAGTTTAAGAGAATTTTAGAGAATTTTAGAGAATTTTAGAGAATTTTGGAGAATTTTATAGAATTATAGAGAATTCTTGAGAATTTTCAAGATTTTTAATAATTTTTGAGAATTTTTGAGAATTTCAGAAAGTTTTAGAGAATTTTTGTGATTTTTAGAGAATTTTAGAAAATTTTAGAAAATTTTAAAGAAATGTAGAGAATTCTAGAGAAATTTTGAGAATTTTAAGAGAATTTTAGAGAATTTTAAGAGAATTTAGGAGAATTTTATAGAATTTTTAAGAATTTTTGATAATTTTTGAGATTTTTTTTTTAAATTTTGAAGTTTTTGAGATTTTTTGAGAATTTTAGACAATTTTTGAATATTTTATAGAATTTCGGAAAATTTCAGAGAATTTTAGAGAATTTTTAGAGAATTTTAGAAAATTTTAGATAATTTGAGAGAATTTGAGAAAAATTTAGAGGATTTTATAGAATTTTAGTGAATTTTTAAGAATTTTTGAGAATTTTTGAAGTTTTTTGAGACTTTTAGATAGTTTTGGAGAATTTTTGAGAATTGAAACTGTAAGGTTAAAAAGGGCCCGATTCCGTTTTTACAATAAATTTTTTAGAATTTCAGAGTTTTTTTTTTATTCTAAAAAAGTCGAAGAACGATAATATTGAAATTTAATTTGGTGTTCTCTTCGCAGTCTACGGCTCGCAGTTGCACCGTGAGTTCAGCTAACACCTTCACAGATCCAACTGCTGGCGGAGATTCTGGGAACTTGTTCCAGGCGGACGGTCTTCTAGTGGAGGCCACTCCGCTCAAGTCGATTCTCGAGGTGAAGGTCGGCGGTCAACCTCCAGGGCTTCTGGCGGTACGCGAATCCGCTCAAGGGACGTGCCACCTCGTTGCGCGACGCTGGAAATCAGCCAGATTGACGACCCGAGCATGCTGCACCGGTCTAAGCACCTCTATCCGGGTGGCCCCGACGCCGAGTAACATGCTAACGGTGGCACCGACGCCCAGCAGTAACCTGCTGCCCCGCGGACATCCAGGACGACTAGATCAGAATAACCGAAATTCCGTAGTAAACCACTCAAACAATTGCTTTGATTTTGTTTTGAATTATGAATAAATAAATAAAAACATTGAAACCTTTTCTTCTTCTTCTTATTTCCATCCAAAATTTGAAAAGCAACGGTCAATTCAAAACAGAAAATATTGTAGTGGCTGCGTGCTGCGTACTTTTGGCAGGCATGCGTTACGGCGTTACGTTTGCGATATCGAAAATCACCGTTTGCGATATTGGAAGCAATGCTTCCTGCTGACGGGTGTAAACGGAGGTTTGCGATTGGTAGAGCAAATCGGAAGCAAAGTTTGCGATTCCGCAAACCGGATTTTGTTCCGTGTGGACTGACGTTTTACTTCCCCATCCGATAGAAGGCCAGGAGGATAAGGCGGGAATCGAACCCGCGCCCCATAGCAGCTTAGGGATCGGCAGCCGAAGCCGCTAACCATCGCGCCACGAGCCAGTGGTTCTCTAAAACTTGACCCTGAATTGCCAAGTTCAAAAAACTGAGTTGTTAAGGTTTGCTAAGATGCTATCTATAAATGTGGTCGTAAAAGGCGTTGATAACGAGATAAAATTTTGGTGTCTTCGACAAAGTTGTGTGGATTGGCAAATTCAAAATTTTTGTAGATTTCAAAAAATTCCTAAAAATATTCCTGAAAAACTAGATTTTTAAAATTACCTTAATCGTGAACCACCTAATTTTCAACCAAACCAAAATTTTCCCCTTTTCTATTTGCAATAACTTTACTGAAGACACCAAAGCTCCCAAAACTTCACCATTTTCGGAAAATCCATATTCTACTTAAGCGACATTTTTTTTGCGGCTCTGTGCATCGAAATTTAACAAAATTCCAATATATTATTTAACTGTTTCAATCATGCTTTTGGGGTTTCAGGGAAATGCATTTTAAATTGTTTTCTGTTGATTCCACGTGTAATTTAATTAGAATTTTAAAGTTTTTTGAAAAAAAAAAAACATTACTTAATCCACCCTTAGGTGGTTGGTGCCTTCCTCTCATTCAAAGGGTAATGCTATCCAAAATAGACACGCTCGTGGGAAGGTCTTTAAATTACCTATCCAAAGATAGGTCGCATGATATATTTGGAATACGTTTTCATCTAAATATCTGAGAACTAGCCTCCAAAAAGTGTATAAATAACTCTTAAGTGCTTATAACTTTTGATAGGGTTGTCAGATCTTCAATGTATTGGTCGCGTTGGAAAGGTCTTTTAAATAGCTTTCTAAAAATGTATAACATGCTGGGGTTTCTTACAAAAACCACCCTTTTTACAATCTTCCGGACTTTAGTCAAAATCGTTTTTTAGCATAACTTTTGAAGTACTTTACTAAACTTTATAATTTTCAATAGGGACTTATGGGACCCCAAGACGAATCGAATGAGACCAAAACGGTCCAAATCGGTTAAGCCAGTGTTGAGATAATCGAGTGCATATTTTTTGTTGCACAGACCCACATCCCTACACACACACACACACACACACACACACACACACACACACACACACACACACACACACACACACACACACACACACACACACACACACACACACACACACACACACACACACACACACACACACACACACACACACACACACACACACACACACACACACACACACACACACACACACACACACACACACACACACACACACACACACACACACACACACACACACACACACACACACACACACACACACACACACACACACACACACACACACACACACACACACACACACACACACACATTTGCTCAGAATTCGATTCTGAGTCGATAGGTATACATGAAGGTGGGTCTAGGAGGTCTAATTGAGAAGTCCAGTTTTCGAGTGATTTTATAGCCTTTCCTCAGTAAGGTGAGGAAGGCAAAACATTGTTTTGCCCCCAGATCTTTTTAACCAACAAAGAAGGGGATGGAGGGGAAGGGTTTGTTCATATTGATAAGCTGTGCAAATGTCAAAAAGAGTTTTTTAAGGTACCATGAAATCTATTTGTTGTTAAAGAAGAATCAAGTCTTATTTTAAATAATGGAATTATGAATTTAAATATTTTTTTTTATTTATTTGAATAACCCTAATGACCCCCACACCAAAAGATGCCTCTATCATCCCCGGTTCCGAATACGCCAAAGCTCTAAACCGAAGCTGCATAAAATGGCGTTCTTAACTCTATTTGGCCCAGAATGCACGTGCGACAAGATAGCACGACAACAACGAATATTTGACATGCTAAAAGTGCAATGTTACTCCTACTTACGGTCATTTTAATCTCATCATAAATAAATATAAAAAAACATTATGAATTAGGACACAGTCGTTTTACACGGTTTCACAACAAAACTTATGAAAAACGCCAAATATCCTGTATTTGAATAAAACGGAATCCAAAAAGTCAAATAAAAGCAGATGTAATACAAATTGTCCACGTAGTTTATAGATGGCCCCAACACAGTACTGCACATAACTTTAAGGCTAGTCCGAAACCATGCGTAAGCTAATACTCAACCTCTCTTCAAAATTCCAGTCTAAAATACTAAATGTTTCATTTTATTGCGATTTTCAGCCCAGCCATTGCAATGCATTGGAGGAAAAGTTTTTGCAGAATGTAATTTGCATGAATTTATCGGTCCAGTAACAGATCCGTTGACGTTTTAGTCACATTACACACGGTAGGAAAAATGCGGTCGAATCAGTGGAAATTGTTTTTTTTGTGGCAATGTTTGAAAAAAAAAAATAACAAAATCTTTAAATTAAATGGTTCGATTATTCGCATTTTTTTCTTTATTTTAAGCATTAAGGGCTCTTATTGTGGATAAACCTTTTCTTGGAACAATTTGCCCATTGCCAAAAAGAAGCGATTCTGTTTGGCGCAGATTTTTTTTTTTCTTTCGTTCTCTTGATTTACATTTTGCCGCTAGCGAAAATTCCCGACCTTGGCTGCTTGGCATTCACAGTGGAATTTATTTGCCAACAAATTTACAGCAATTTAGATACAATTACCCAAGAAGTGGGTGAAACAAGCAGGGTTTTGTATTGAATCTTTTCCTGACGATCACATTATGTAAGTGTTTTGTCTGGTGGTTTATCTAACGTTTTGAAATTTATCTTAAAATTGAATGTTCTTGAGGTATTAGGTATTGGGTAAAAAGGAAGCGTCCCACTTTTCCAGCGATTTTCCACCAAACCTAATATTTATTCAAATGACAAGCCCTCGCTCCATAACAAAAATCAGCAATCAAAGCAAAAGTATCATCATATGCCTGCTTCCGGTGGGTGCGTGTTTCCCCGAATTCTCACCCGGTTACAACGGTAGGTTGCTCCATTTTTTCCCCTTCATTTTGGGGTTTCAATTTCTGGTGGAGCTCGCAAAAAAGAAGAAGGGTAGAATAAAGTAATCAAGTAAAAAATTCGAATAAATTTTTTGCTCCTTTCGCTGATGAAGCTTTCACCGGAATCGATTTCACATGCTGTCGGCAGACCATCCCATGTTTTTCTTTTCTTTTTTTTGCTTCCATCAACAATATTCAACCGGGGATGATGTAAACAGTTTGCAGCATTTTCCAACCGCTTGAGGAAAATGTTCACGCTTCACGTGGAATGCGATTTGCCAATCGATCAAAATGTTTTGATAGGTTAAAAGTATATATCGAGGCTGAATACAGAGATACTGTACACAAGCGTTTTAGCTTGTACATGTGTATTTTTTGGAAGGTTGTGTTGTTGGAAAGATGTTATAAAGATGTTATAAAAAGGTTTTTTTTAAGCCAAAGTAATTATTTTTGGCTGGAATTTTTTTTATTATTGGTCCAGACAACTCAGCAGCAGGAGTAGCAGCTAGAAGAAGGTATAAAGATTATGATGATCGCCGAAAGGAAGAAATCAAGCCGAATCGTGCGAAAACACGGTTGAAATTGTGTTCTTATTTCTCAATTTAAGCCAAAAAAGTGAAAAAGGGGATGGATTAATCGCAATAGAGATCATTTTCGGTTGAGAGCTTTCTTCAACGGCAAAAGAGAAAGGATCGCTCCCGAACATCTCGAAGAAGATTTTTTTGTGAATTTCATGGTTAGTACCACTTAAATTCATCATTTTCGTTATGTTTACACACATCGCCCATCTACAAAAAGTGACAGGTCATTTTTCGACGTGTGACTTTACATCTGCAAGTGTAGTAGTAAAGTCGGTGTTTCGCCCAATAATCTAGATGGTCATTTTTTGAGTTTTCTTTTCCTTATGTTTCGTGTGTGCGAGAGAGGAGAGCCATGTCCCTTCCGATGTTTTTTTTCGTGGTGAGCGTCAAAAGATTTTTATATGATGTAGATTCTTCCATCGCTGCTTGTGTGTATATTGTGAAGACTTTTATTATATTTAAGTAAAACGTTTTGCCTTCCTCCTGCTCCAAAAATAAACTTTGTATAAAAACGTTGTAGACCCACCTTCATGTATACATATCGACACAGAATCGAAAACTGAACAAATGTTTGTGTGTGTATGTGACCAAAATTCTCACTGAGTTTTCTCAGAACTGGCTCAACCGATTTTGGTCAAACCAGTTGCATTCGATTTGTTTAAAGGTCCCATACTTACCGATTTATTTTAATAAAGTTTCGATATGTATTTCAAAAGTTATGTATAAAAATGTGTTTTTGTATTTATCCGGATGTTGGATAAGTGATCGGAAATCGATTCAAATATCGTTATACATCGTTGGTTAGGTCATTGCAAGACCTTTTCATCGAGTCCAAAACATTGAAGATCTGGCAACCCTGTCTCGAGTTATGACCACTTAAGTGATAATTTTGTACTTTTTTGAAGCCGA
Source organism: Culex quinquefasciatus (assembly GCF_015732765.1). Lineage (NCBI taxonomy): Eukaryota > Metazoa > Arthropoda > Insecta > Diptera > Culicidae > Culex > Culex quinquefasciatus. The sequence continues at coordinate 118,258,002 of NC_051863.1, read as the reverse complement.
ATCTAACTTAAATGTATGAAAACTATATCCGGATCTAACATTCAACCCACTATTGATAAGGTAATTGAAAGACCTTTTCAATGAGTCCAAAACATTTATGATCTGGCAACCCTGTCTCGAGTTATGACCACTTAAGTAATATTTATGTACTTTTTTGAGGCTGGTTTAAATGTATTAAAACTAAGTCCGGATTTATAATCCAACCCACCGTTGGTTAGATGATCATAAAACCTTTGAAACGAGTCCAAAACATTAAAGATCTGGCAACCCTGCCTCGAGTTATGACCTCTTAAGTGATATTTATGTACTTTTTTGAGGCCGGATCTCACTTAAATGTATTAAAACTATGTCCGGATCCTAAATCCAACCCACCGTGATCATAAAATAAAACCTTTCCAACCAGTCCAAAACATCAAAGATCTGGCAACCCTGTGTCTAGTAATGACCACTTTAGTGATATATGTTAATTTTTTTTTGCGGAAACTAGATGAAATTTATGTCCAAACCCATCAAATCACCAATATTTGGTAAAGAGTGAGGAAGGCACCAACCACTTAGGTGGTTTAAGTAAGTTTTTAAATATCATTTCTGTGCCTAATTGGCACATATTATTGTAATATTTTGAACAAACTGTTTTTCAGAGAAAATGGAAACAATACAAAAACTGAATGCAAATTCAAAAAAGATATCATCAGTTCTTTTGTTTTTTGAAAAATATTTGAAATAATGTTTTTCGAATAAAAAATAATGTAATTTCAGAGTGATTATGACATTTTGAAAAAAAAAAATTGGTTTAATAATTTTAAAAATATTTTTATCACAAAATTTATTTTTTTAGGTTTTTCTAAGTTTTATCAGAGACTACATATGCTGAGAAGAAATAGAGCAATTCCAGCTCAAATCAGGATTTTTTCTGATACTTTTGTACCCGACCCTCTCCGATTTCAATGAAACTTTGTAGACATGTTATCCTAGGCCTATATAAGTCATTTTTGTGCAAATGGAGCAAATAGTACTCGAGAATAACATTTGAGAAGGGCGTAAGGTGTTTAAATATTTTTGTATTCTGTAATTTAAAAATTACTGTATCTCGAAGCCGTTGCATCGTATCAAAAAGTGGTCACAGATCAAACTTGTAGGAAATTGAACGGGCTTTCTGATAAAAATACACTGAAACAAAAATACGCGCCACTTTTATGTCATTTTTAAATTTTTAAGTTTAAAAGTTAAATGTGAAGGTGATGTCACGATTTTTTTTCGATACTAAAAGAGACTGACGATAAATGCAGGATGGTATGTCTCTCCTTAAAAACTACAAAAATCATTTACTAAAACTGTTTTTTTGTTTAGACCACAAACGTCAAAATTTTTAAAAACCGGTAGTGGGAATCGATTCCCCAGATAATTTTACATATAGGTTTCCATATTGACCATTGTCCTATGTCCAATCCTTGGGAAGATACAGTGGTTTTAAAAACAAAAATGTTTAAAAAACGGGTTTTTGGTGGTTTTTGGCATTTTTTATATGACAGACATGGTTTTTCAGTCTCGTAAATATTTTTAACAGAAAGCTCGTCCAATTTCCCATAAGTTTGCCTTTGACAGCTTTTAGATTTATATCGTTTATTTAGATTTACGTAATCAAATTTACTATCCTGGTCAGGGATGCCACATGATTTTTTAAAATGTCTGTGAAAAAGTCTGTGTATGTCTGTGTCTTTGTCTAAAATTCAAATAAATCAATTTACAGTCATAGAAATCTATCAAAAATTGTGTTTTTAAGCATTTGAAGACTAACGAAATAAGTTTCGATTGATATTTTAACAAAATAACAATTTAATGAAGTTTTTAAAAAGTCTGTGTACCTCAAAAAATGTCTGGCACGAGCTCAAATGTCTGTGAAACACAAACAAATCTGTGTATCTGGCATCCCTGATCCTGGTTTCTACCGCACTGAAAAAAATATTCTATTTTCAGTTATAAGCAATGTAATTAAGCTTATATCTGTAAGCCCTTACATCCAATTGAAATGCTGTCAAAGGCAAACTTATGGGAAATTGGACGAGCTTTCTGTTAAAAATATTTACGAGACTGAAAAACCATGTCTGTCATATAGAAATTGTCAAAAATTACCAAAAATCCCGTTTTTTCAACATTTTTATTTTTAAAACCGCTGTATCTTCCCAAGGATTGGACATAGGACAATGGTCAATCGAATATTTATGTAAAATTGTCTGGAGAATCGATTCCCACTACCGGTTTTTAAAAATTTTTACGTTTAGACCACTTTTCAAAAAAACAGTTTTAGTAAATGATTTTTGTATTTTTTTAGGAGAGACATACCATCCTGCATTTTTCGTCAGTCTTTTAGTAACATTTTAGGCTATTTCCTCAAAAATTTTGAACGAAAAAAAATCGTGACATCACCTTCAAATTTAAGTTTTAGACTTAAAATTCAAAAAATCACATAAAAGTGGCGTGTATTTTTGTTTCAGTGTATTTTTTTCAGAAAGCCCGTTCAATTTCCTACAAGTTTGTGTCTGACCACTTTTTGATACAACGCAACGGCTTCGAGATACAGTAATTTTTAAATTACAGAATACAAAAATATTTAAATATTTTTTTGCATAATTTTCAAACAAATTTTAATGATAATAACCTAATCAACCAAGTTCTAGTATTTTTAGCAATTTATCAACGCTATTTTGCACACTCACAACAATGTTGAATAGTAAGTCGATAGTTTTTTGTTGTTCAGAAATTGTTAAGTTTACAGTTGCTGACAAATTTAAATTTATGATAATTTTCAATCGCAAACCGCTCTTCAAAAACTGTTATTCGATTCCAATGTACTGAAAAATATTTCAAAAATTTCTTGTTTTCTACCATTTTTCAAGAAAATCAGCTTTTTTCAAATTTAAAATAAAAGCTCTGCAAGTAAAAAAAATAAGAATCTCCATCAGACAAAATGGGTGAACCCTTTTGCTCGACATGTGCTATACTTTATTCAGAAATATGTCGGGGGAAAATGATAATGGTGATGAATGGCTTCTTGTTGGGTGAGATGAATCTTGCGCCCTGGTAGCTTCAACCCAACTCGTTTTTTGGCGACTATGATATAACTGTGAAAAGGGGTTTGAATGAAACACGATCAAAGATAAAGGGGGTTTTCAAAAAATTGAAGAAAAAACTAAAAGAGATGCGAAAACGAAACGAAAGAGATAATCAGCGAAGACTTTAAAGTTTCAAAAAAAACTGCTGAAACATACTTTCAACAAATTGATCTTATCGTAAGTACGCACAAATTTGGCAAAACCTTATCATTTTTTTCCTCAAATCATCTGACGGAACAAAATTGCCAAATTTTCACTTTCACTTTAATCCCACCCAAATCTTTTTCTCTACCCCCCAAGTCCCTCTGCTTAAAAAATGAAAAGCCAAACAGAACATTTGTTTACGACACTCAAGACATTTCAAACCAAAACTTGAGGGTCTTCCAAACATACTTACCCGAACTATTTTTTCGCTCTTCTCCAGCAGACGGCACGTGGAACTTGAAACGCTGCAAAATCTGTGCCGCCACAACGAGGAGACACACTTGACTCCAGCAAGAAAAAACAAGAGCTTGCTTTTCCAAAGGATAATGGCAAAGAAAAACGTCGGGAAAACTGCTCTAGCCTGCTCGTTCGTTTGTTTAATTTTGCACTCTTGCCGGTTCTATTTTTCGCAATTTAGCTCATTCGTCGAGCCCATCCGAAATTTGCCCCTCACACTAATCCAATCCAGCGAACGAAAGTGAGGACCGAACCTTTCGTGACGTCCTCGTTTTGCTGAAAAAACTTCTTAAGCCTCCTGCCGAACTTGGCCTTCAAGTCGGAAAGCTCTCCCGCGCGTTCAGGTTGTAGGCTTTAATTACAACATGGCTTGTGCGAATTTGAGTTGTTTCTTTTTACCAGCACCTCTTCTTTCACGAACTTTTCGTGTGTACGCGCACTTGACTTGGGGGGGTCTTAATGGCGGAGCGAGTATTTTCCTTTTTTTTCTTTGCACAAATGGCTCGCGGCAATTTTCCGCCCGTGTTCAAAGCGCGCACACAAACACTTCAAAGAGAAATGGAGCGTGAGTCGTAATTTCTGAAAAGAGAGAAAAAAAAGTGGACAAGAAATGATTAAATCGAGTCGGTTTTAAGCGGAAAATGTTTTTTGGCTACAAGTTAAACGAAAATAAAATTACAAACAGAAAAGTTCGAATTTCATTGGAAATTGACGATTTATTGTACGAGATGAGATTTCATTGAAAAGTTGAAATCTTTTATGTCCCCCATTTTATATTAGAAGACTCGTTCAAAAGCAAAATATTTTTTATTATGAATGAACCAGATTGAAAATTGAGCAGTTTTAAGATTATTACAAATCAAAATTATCCTTAGACATTTTGGGTTTAAGTGGCAAAAAACAAAAAACAAAAAACAAAAAACAAAAAACAAAAAACAAAAACAAAAAAACAAAAAACAAAAAACAAAAAACAAAAAACAAAAAACAAAAAACAAAAAGCAAAAAACAAAAAACAAAAAACAAAAAACAAAAAACAAAAAACAAAAAACAAAAAACAAAAAACAAAAAACAAAAAACAAAAAAACAAAAAACAAAAAACAAAAAACAAAAAACAAAAAAAACAAAATACAAAACACAAAATACAAAATACAAAATACAAAATACAAAATACAAAATACAAAATACAAAATACAAAATACAAAATACAAAATACAAAATACAAAATACAAAATACAAAATACAAAATACAAAATACAAAATACAAAATACAAAATACAAAATACAAAATACAAAATACAAAATACAAAAAACAAAAAACAAAAAAACATTATTTGAACAAGAGTAATTCCATAAAAATTAACAAAATGTTACAAAATTATTGCTTTGAGTTTTTGCATTCTGTAAAAAATAAGTAGTTCTTTTTTTTTTGCAGAGCAAGGTGTGTGAGCTAGAATCAAGCCTCCTTACGAAAAATGCACTATTTTGAACACGGGTATAAATTTTTGAATACACTGTTTTTTAATCAAAAAAGTTTAAAACAAAAATAAAACACATTTTTCTTAAGAATTCGCATGCGTTCAAACATGAAAAAATATCGGTATTTTTTTCCGGCGTTCTTTCAACCAATATCAGTTTTTTTTTTAGAAAAAAAGATATTTAATCATTTCTGTGAGTTTAGTCCGATTAAAACATGAAAAGTTGCTATGAATCAAAGTTGAAGAGTTTTTAGAAGAAAATAATTCTGTAATTTTCAAAGATTGACAGATTGATATTCTGGGTTTGGTTATCGGCAAAATTGTAGAGTAACAGTCGAGAGCATAACTACTGATTGATATTCTTCAGAATTTAGCAAATAAGGCCGTTGCAAATATTTTTTGAAGTTTATATCCCTCGGCTCTGACTGCTTTCGAAATATTAGTTTTGAAAAAAATCGAGGTATAGACGGAATTTTTTTTTCGCAGAAAAAAAAAACTTTCGTGGGACTGTACATTGGTATTTCATGAAAATTTGAAATGTTTTCAAAGGAGTTCAAACATGCTGAATATGATTATAAACGCGGGAAAATGTATTTTAAGTGGTTTTCAGTTGATTAAAATTTAATTTTCATTAAAATTGAAGTCTTTCGAAAAAAAATATTGCCCACTGATTATTTAGGCCAACCTTATAATAAAAAACTTTGCAAAATATTTGCAACGGCCTAACTTAGATTTAAAAAACTACTCAGATGTAGCATTTTTACCAACAAAAAAAGTTGTTTAAATTATTCCAGTTTGAAAACAGGATCGTTTGAATTTTTCTGTTGGGTTTTTTTCATTCTATTTTAAAAGGATCGGATTTATGACAAAAAAGTTTTTAAATAGGTCATAGAGATTTGTATACTTACGTAAAACAGTTCAAACATTTCACCCAAAAAAAATTTAGGGGGTTTTTACATTTTTCAACCATAAAAAAACTAAGTTGTTGCAGAAAAAAACTTTCCTCGATAAGTCTTTTCTCCAAAAACGTTTTTTAGAGAAACTTATTATTCTAAGACACAATTTTCGATTAAATGTTTCCCGAGCAGACGGAAATAACTTGGGAATATTTTTTTTTTTCATATTTGAAAATACTAGGCTAATAACATTTTTTGTTATTTATAACAAGATTTGTTATTCGTCGTTATGATTTTTATTGTTATTGGATTGATATTGTAATATCAGACTAAAAACATTTTTAAGAAATTCTTCAAACTGATCTTTGTTATTATTTTTTTGTTATTTTAACAACTAATCCGACAATCCCAGTAACAGTTGGCGGCAAGGGTCCTGATTGCTTCAAAAAGACTCAGTCACTCGCGAACACAAATCTAGAGCGACGAAAAACTGCTCTTATATATTCCTACCGTTTGTCACTTCCAAACCAATCGCTACCGAACACTATCTCTTTGCTCTCCCTCTGATTCAAATCGGGTAGTACAGCGAATGGTTCGGAGAGACCGATTTCGTTAAGTCGCTGACTGAGAATACGTTGCGATCGACTCAGCTTTGATCATTTAAGAAATTGCTTAAAATCAATTATATCAATAATATTTTGCAATTTTGTAGTTTTCTCAACATCAAAGAAACATTGGGCAGCAATTTTCACCATACCAAATTCTAATTGACGGCAAACTGTGGTAGTGCAGGCCAAATGAGCACTGCGCTAGTATTTGTTTGGCTCTCTCCTCTCTGAGCACATTCGTGTATGACTCGGGTTGACGGACGGAGCAGGCTTGCCACAAATACAGATTTTTCAGCACAGGCCCGAAACACAAACGGATTTTTTTACAGTTAAAATAAATTTGAGCAGTTTTTGTTAAATTGGACAAAAAGATATACATTGTTAGCATCTTTTGGCATGTTCAGTTTTTGGTTAGAATATTATTCTTTAAAGTTATACTCGATTGAGTGTTTGGTATGTGCCAAAAAAATCTGTATTTGTTGCAAGCCTGGGACGGAGTAGAAAAAGAAATTCACGAAGTATTTGTTTCGCTGAGTGAAGCGATTGAGCAAGCCGCTGGCAGAGAGCGGGTAGTGTTCGCTCGCGAATGGTTGCCAGCTCCAGTCGGCAAAGATTCATTCGGTGATGAGTGAGTGATTTCTGATCTTTGAATTGAAAATCATCATCCGTAACACAAAATGTTATTCCCAAGTTGTTTTACATTGCATAACATTTTATCTAATTTTACAGTATTTGTTATTAAAATGGTATGAATTTTGTTTTTACAGTCTGCCCGGGATCAGTTTCATTTTTAACTAAGATTTTATGAATTTTGATGAAAATAGTAATTTGCCGAAGTCAGATATTGTTGAATTACAAAAAAAAAACTTTTTATTATGAGGAAGGCACCAACCAAGGTGGAAAAAATAACGTTTTTATTTATATTTGTTTTGCTCTTCATAAATAATACTCGAACAAAAATGTAATAAAGCATAACAATACTCAACAAACAACTGAATGTTGAAATATAACATAGAAATACATACTGTTATGTAAATGGATTAATTTTTAAGATAACATATAATTTTCAGCTTTTTGAAACATAACACTGAAAAAGCTTTTGCAATGTAACAAGTTTCCTTTAAATCGGCCATAAATACTTAAGATGATCAACATATTCTGAACCAATACTCTCACTGCACCGAAATTTCATTGCGATCCAATATATATTCAAAGTACAATCTAATGCAGACCCACTGGAGCTCTTCGGGGCAACATTTTCACCCTCGAAAGTATCGATAATAACAATAATCAGGCAGCTGTCTGCTTGGGTAACCGTCTCGAGAGGACAGACCAACCAACCCATCCCGGGAAACACCACCAGCATATCGCGGATGCCCGGAAGCTGCCGGGTCCTCGGAAAAGTGCCACCGACAATAAACGAGATGTGGGACACCATCTCTCTAACCAGCGCTCCAACCGACCGTCCAACCATTCCTTGGAATGCCAGCCAGAGCCAGCAGTGAAATGACAACTTTTATTAAGATGGAACTATTCGATTAAGGGGAGGGTTTTTGCCAAAGAATACGGTTGTTCCCATTTTGTCCTGCGGGCACATGAAGAGCACACACACAGACAGCCACACGGAAAATGCAAGGAAACCGGAAAACAAATAGACAACAAACACACTGAAACAATGCCACCACGATGAGGACGATGATGATGACGATGTGCTTTCGAGGATGTGCTCAGGACTCAGCTCAATGGGAAATGCCAACAAAAGTTTGGTTCAGGTTCCAGAATTTCTAGTGGGGTTCTTGAGCAGTGTAGGTCGAAAAAATGTGATAAGTCAAACTACTATCATTTCAGATCATCAGCAGTCCTAAAACTTTTGCCCGTCACTGTAGGTGAGAATTAGATACTAGAAACGTCCAATGTCTTCACATACGATAGCAACATGTCGGAAGTTTGTGACAAAACTGTACGACAACCACGAAACAGTCCACAGGAAAATGGTAGACACAATGTTATTAGCAGTAGAAAAAACACAATCAAACTACAAAACCCCCTTCTTTTGCTGCCACACAATATCCCAGAATGAGGGCTCATCTAGAGGAGCTTTACTCCAATCGGATCTCGGAAATTTGTTGTTGTGCGCTGGAATAGAGCAACATCGGAAAAGAGATTGTGCAGCATGAGTTCACCTATATTGGAAACAAAAGACGGCCATCGAAGCTTGAGTGATTCCCGTTTCCGGGCTGGGTGCTGAGATACTAACAGGATGAGAAGATTTGATTTGATAATTGAGAATTTCTTTTATTGTGATGAAGACATAAAACACAAGATGAATTGTTAACTCGAGTGCATCGTAGATAATTCTCGTTATCGGTTGATTAACTGTTACTGTACTGCGTTGCCTGTGACGTCACGCTCGGTTTTTTATGAATGCATAATATTAGTTATAATTGTACACAATTAAATGTGAAGCTTTTTTCCACAATTTCTTGCTTACTATTATTAAAAAGCATCACATTAAAATTGATTATATAGTCACAATTATATTTTAGAGCAATTCCATGTCAAATAGGGAATCGGTTGTACCCGACCCTCTCCGATTTCAATGAAACTTTGTAGACATGTTATCCTACGCTTATATAAGCCAATTTTGTGTATATGGAGCCAGTTACACTCGATAATGACATTTGAAAAGGGCGTATGTGTTTTCAATATTTTTGTATTTAGTAATTTAAATATTGCTGTATCTCGAAGCCGTTGCTTCGTATCAAAAAGTGGTCAAAGACAAACTTGTGGGAAATTTGACGGGCTTTCCGAAAAAAATACACTGAAACAAAAAAACACTCCACTTTTATGAGATTTTTTAATTTTTAAGTTTAAAAGTCAAATTTAAAGGTGAGCCCACGATTTTTTTTCCGTTCAAAATTTTTTGGAAAATAGCCAAAGATGTTACAAAAAGACTCACGGAAAATGCAGGATGGAGCAACTCACATGAAAAAAAAAAAGAAAAATCATTTACTGAAACTGTTTTTTTTTTCAAAAGTGTTCTAAACATCAAAACTTGCAAAAACCGATAGTGGGAATCGATTCTCCAGACAATTTTACATAAAAGTCTCCATAATGACCATTGTCCTAAGTCCAATCCTAGTGAAGTTACAGCGGCTTTAAAAATAAAAATGATGAAAAATAGGTTTTTTGATGGTTTTTGGCCATTTCTAAATGACAGACTTCATAAGATTGTCTTTGACCACATTTCAATTGGATGTATGAGCTTACAGATATAAGCTGATAACATTGCTCATAATTGAAAACGTAATATTTTTTCAGTGTAGTATAGTAACCTGGATAGTAAATTAGCTTATATCTGTAAGCCCATACATCCAATTAAAATGTGGTCAATGACAATCTTATGGGAAATTGGACGAGCTTCCGCTAGAAATATTTTCGAGACTGAAAAATGAAGTCTGTCATTTAGAAATGGCCAAAAACCATCAAAAAACCTATTTTTTTCAACATTTTTATTTTTAAAACCGCTGTTACTTCACAAGGATTGGACTTAGGGCAATGGTCAATATGGAGACATTTATGTCAAATTGTCTGGAGAATCAATTCTCACTATCGGTGTTTAAAAATTTTTATGTTTAGAGACCTTTTGAAAAAAAAAACAGTTTCAGTAAATGATTTTTCTATTTTTTTAGGTGAGTTGCTTCATCCTGAATTTTTCGTGAGTCTTTTTGTAACATCTTAGGCTATTTTCACAAAAATTTTGAACGAAAAAAAATCGTAGGCTCACCATTAAATTTGACTTTTAAACTTAAAAATTAAAAAATCTCATAAAAGTGGAGTGTTTATTTGTTTCATTGTATTTTTTTTTTCGGAAAGCCCGTCAAATTTCCCACAAGTTTGTCTTTGACCACTTTTTGATACGAAGCAACGGCTTCGAGATACAGCAATATTTAAATTACGAATTATAAAAATATTGAAAACACTTACGCCCTTCTCAAATGCCATTATCGAGTGTAACTGGCTTCATATACACAAAATTTGCTTATATAAGCGTAGGATAACATGTCTAAAAAGTTTCATTGAAATCGGAGAGGGTCGAGAAAAAAGTACCTAAAAAATTCCTGTTTTGGACTGGAATAGCTCTTTAATATTTTGCTAATTCAAACTCGATACAACACATGCTATGAAAGCTTTGGTTTGAACTTTTTAGATGCAGAGCTGTGAAAACGAGTTTTCACGATTACTTTTGAGGGGGTTGACCTTGCGTGACAAAGTGTAACATAGTGGAGAGGGGGAACGGGGGTTAAATTTGGCCGATTTTTGCGTGACATACTTTATGGATGTCGTCTAACTATCAAAAAATATTTTCAATGTACAACAATTTTTTTTATTTTGCTGAAAACCGCATTTTAGTTTAAAAAAAATATAAAATTATATATATTATATATAAATTTTTCCTGTCATTCTTGAACGACGAAAAAGCCTACTTTTCTGTACCAAAAATCACAGAATCGAATAGTAACCCTTTTCAAAACAAATGCTGAAAAGTTCTACTTTTCAGCACAGAAATGGATGCTGAAAAGTTGAACTCTTCATTTTCTGTTAGGAAAAGTTCTGGAGTCTTTTTTTTTTTTTTTTTGAAAAGGTTCAATAAACCAAATTATCAGTTTTTGCATTTTGGGTGTTTTTAATACCCCTGACTCAAGGCGGTTTCAAAAACAGCCAAAAAGAATAAACTGGAAATTTGATTTGATGAACCTTTTCAAAAAAAAAACTCAGATTTGTTCTATAATTATCCATAATTCATGATCAAAAGATGTTTTTCGGAATTTCAAAAAACGTTGAATGGAACTGCAAAACTACTACAACTCGGTGAACCTTGTTGGATAAATTTACGACTCGTGCTGAAAATATCTTCTTTTCTAAACTTGTTGCATAAACTACTATTATGTAAAAGCGGTTCTCAAAATAAGATGAAGGAAAATAGATTTATTAAGAGAAATAGATTTTGAAGTATCATAAAACGGGGTTACTTTGATGGACTTAAGATTGTTTTTGCAAAAAATAAACGTACTAATGGTACGGAATCAGACTGAACATGGTGGAAAAGTGTTTAAAGTACCACAACAAGAAGTTATCAACAAATTTTTAAAAGTTTTTTTTAGCATAATTTAAGTACTCTCAAAGTGTTATGTTTTTCTCAATGAAAATGAGACAATTCTACTCTAAAATCCTTTTAAATTAGTTTTTAAGTTATAAGTTTGAATAGTTATTGATTTTTTTTTCTAAAATTCAGATTTATATAAATTTAAATAATTTGCATTGGTAAAAACCAAATTGCATATTTTTATGGGATAATCTGATTCCAAAGAATTTTGATTAAATCGGTAAATTTTAATTTAATTTTAATAAACATTTCATAAAAAAATATTGAGTTATGTCAAATCAACATTTTATTGTGAATTTTTCAAATTAATAGTCAAATGGTCCATTTCATATAATGAACTAAACATGCACACTTTAATGCTGAAATTAGTAAGTAATTCATTGACTATCAAAGTCACCCCCATTCTCAAAATAACAATTATTGAAAAGTATTTAAAATGCACTTTCCTGCGTTGACAATCATGGTTGGCATGATTGAACCAGTAAAAAGATATTTATTTTATTTTAAGGAATATCAATTAAGGCCGTCACAAAAAAATCAAAATTTGTGTCGCCCACCTTTAAAATTGGTCCGAAAAATCAGGGTGCAAAAAAATATTTTTCTAAAACTAAAAAAAATCAATGGAAATGGGAAACTAAAAAATAAAATGCCCTATCCTGCATTGATAATCATATTTAGCATGTTTGGGCTCGTTTAAAAATATGTTGATCTTGTATGGAATTCCAATGTACATCACAGTAAAAATTTTCTTATTTGCAAAAATAAAATTTTCTTCAATACTAAGAAGTTTTGGATACTTATCATTGCCAAACAACTGGACAGATGTGTAATGCATTTTTAAACATTTTTTCATTCAAACGTTGAAACCGTTGCCTGTAATTTCAATTTTTTAACTCTTTTATTATTTACCGCAAAAAAAAATGGTTTATTATTTTTTTTTTCTTCTGTTAAAACAAGATTTTCCAAAAATAATGAGTGAAAACAACTATACAGAGGTATAATGCATTTCACAATTTGTCATATGGGTAATTCTCTACCAACTCACACGAAATCGGGAAAAGTTGCCCCGACCCCTCTTCGATTTGCGTGAAACTTTGTCCTAAGGGGTAACTTTTGTCCCTGATCAGGAATCTGAGGTCCGTTTTTTGATATCTCGTGACGGAGGGGCGGTACGACCCCTTTCATTTTTGAAAATTCGAAAAAAGAAGTGTTTTTCAATCATTTGTAGTCTAAAACGGTGATGAGATAGAGATTTGTTGTTAAAGGGACTTTTAGGTAAAATTAGACGCCCGAAAGGGAATTCCGAAAAAACGTATTTTTCATCGAAAAAAACACAAAAAAAGTTTTAAAAAGTCTCCCATTTTCCGTTACTCGACTGTAAATTTTTTTGGAACATGTCATTTTATGGGAAATTTAATGTACTTTTTGAATCTACATTGACCCAGAAGGGTAATTTTTTCATTTAGAACAAAATTTTTCATTTTAAAATTTCGTGTTTTTCGAACTTTGCAGGGATATTTTTTAGAGTGTAATAATGTTCTACAAAGCTATAGAACAGACAATTACAAAATTTTTGATGTGTAGACATAAGGGGTTTGCTTAGAAACATCACGAGTTATCGCGATTTTACGAAAAAAAAGTTTTGAAAAAGTTACTTTTTGCGTTTCTCTTTGTTTCGTCGTCCGTGTCTGTCACGGGTGACCATGAACGGCCATGATCAACGACGACCAACATTTTTTTTTTTGTTTTTTTCGATGAAAAATACGTTCTCATCACCGTTTCAGGCTGCACATTATTGAAAAACACCTCTTTTTTCGCATGTTCAAAAATGGAAGGGGTCGTACCGCCCCTCCGTCACGAGATATCAAAAAACGGACCTCAGATTCACGATCAGGGACAAAAGTTACCTCTTAAGACAAAGTTTCACGCAAATCGAAGAGGGGTCGGGGCAACTGCTGTGGGAGTTGGCGGAGAATTACCCATATATTTTTTTGGTTCTTCACTCAACCTTTAGTTGAAAAGGTTATCAAGTTTTATTTATGTACTGTAACGGCTATCTGGTGAAGTCTCTCCCTTTAAGTTCATGCCTGTTAAGGGGCTGTGGCAAGCTTCTAAATTATGGTTAACAGCTTCTTTTTTGTGCAACAAGCACTGATTCAAGTTTGTAAGTGAAAAAGTTTCATTTGAGTCAACAGAAAACTTTTTTGTGTTTTCAATTTTTCAAAGTTTTTGAAAATTACAACTCTGTTCTTACCACTCTCCCAATTGAATCCAACTGATGAGCTGCTTCCATTCGATTTGTTTGAACAAATAATGGCAGCAACTTCGTTCCACTCGAAGGTCAAAGTTACTCTTCACTGACACCGTGCTCTGACTGACTTGAACTAATTAATTATTAAGGTCCCATTCGTCGATACGCCAAAGAAGGAAGTTCTGCGGTGAAAGGCTTGGGACGGATACATCAAAGGTACGATGTCCATGGGGAGACGGGATGTTAGGATTAGAGGCAGGTCACGGGGTGTGCGGTGTGTGAAACTTTCTTAATTAAATTAAAGGTGTCTGAGAGATGTTGAATACCCCGGCAGAAGTCATCAGGGCAACATCTGCAGTGGACGTGGATTGGCCGGCCTGTTTGCACCGATCCGGATAGAAGTGATGGTTGTTGTTCTCCCCAGAGTGCACCGCCTTCGCTGTAATTGGATGTTGTTTGACGGAGAAGCGTTCACTTAATCGTTTAATTTTGCCGCTTCGATGAAATGGACAGCCCTTTTGCTATGGAAGGCAAACGGGGTACAAACAGAAACAATGGCAGGGTTTAGCAGTCCAAGTTAATTCCAAGTTTTATCAAAATTTACGAAAAATATCAGCCTAAAACACTTTTTTTTAAGTTTGGAAAAGTTTAATAAAAAATCCATTAAAATGTGAAAGCCTGCTCATAAAGCAAAATTAACCCTTTCAAAATGATGCCAGATATCTTCATCAGTTCGTAAACCCAAACATCCCGAACCAAAAACCCCCAACTGGAAACTGTAACAGCAAACACAGAGTGAAGCACACTAATTGCTCTTGTGCCGTCCAATTTCGTTCATCACACCACCCACCCTTCAACAAGCACCCACATTCTTTCCACCCAATGTGCAAATTGCAAACTGCAATTGCAGCGTCCATTGTGCAACGGGGTACTCTTCGTTATTTTCGTGTCTGTTTTTTTTTTCGAGGGCCAGCACTCCCAGCTCAACTATGAGGTGATTGAAAAAATCAACATCCCCTGGATTGGGACCTGCTGGGAGCACTGGATTTGGTGCCAAGGGGATGAATGGCGGGAAAAAAAAACAAGCAAAAATCAGTGCCTCAGCTGTGAGAAGTGAGGGCGGGGGATGGGATGCTGGCCCAGAAGGGTGTGGTTGCACAGTTGTTGAAAGTTTGTAGTTCGATTGGATTTTTTTTTAATCCGACCTGTTTTTGTGCCGAAAGGTAATCGAAAAAAATCCATGTTCGAAGGTGTCTAACGATTTGATGAAACAATGAACAAAGTTTGATTAAAGCTTGCCAAATTGCATCGACACATTTGTATAGGATTTTGTGCTGGATAGAAGCTTTGTTTATTTCATTGCAATTTAAATGCAAAAAGACTTAAAAATCATCATAAAAATAATTTATGAAAATACATAAGTCACGAAAGGTGCATTACTGGGAAGGTTCAGTTGTCCAAAACGTAATGAATTTATTGTTGGCTAAAAAGTCTTCCACTGTTCCCACAACTAAGGTACTGAGGTTTTGCTGACCTTTGTTTTTCGTTTCGCTGGTGATATTAATAACGCCAATGAATTCTTCGGGTGGCAAGTATCGTAACTTATTTGTCGGCTCTGCTGTTTGTAATATCCTTGATTGTTGAAGAATTTTCTTTACTGTTTTAATTTTTTTAATTTTTTAGATTATTTTGGTCTTATATTGAGAATCGTTTAATTTCAGGAAAAAAAAACATAACAATGCATGGACAAATGGATTCCATAACTGGCCAACAAAGAACCTGGACACCGGGGTTCATAAGACACAATTTTAAAATATAAGACCCTCTCCTTCCTGACCATTCAAAATCACGATTCCAGATGTGGCCACCGGAGATCGATGGAACTGGTTTGAAAGGGTCTTATGAGATTTTATATTGTTTCTGGATTTGTTTGTTTCACACGAAGATTCAAGGGTAAAGAAGATACATCAGGTAACGTATCAATAAATATATTGAATATTAAAAAAAAATCCGGATCTTTCGGTGGCCCGTGTTATTGGTTCACCCATAAAAGTCTTTTTACAATATCGGCAGCTGTCCATACAAAAAATCAAAATTAATCAAATTATTCGCTCTACAGCATTGCCTTGGCGTTCTCGATTGCGTGATTCCTACTCGAAACTAGGTGTCCGAAGATTTGGTTGTTGAGGCAACTGTAAACCTCTTTTTACGACCTTTGGATTGTTAGTCCAACTGCCTACCAGTGACTCCACCGAGGCAGGACCCAGAGAGACGACTCCTAAACCTGGATTGAGCTAACGACCTAACCCCTCTAGGTTAGACCGGGGCCAACATTTACTTCCCCGTCCGACGGAAGCCGTGGTCAGCCAAATCTCGTCTCGAAAAATGCCACCGGGACCGTCTGGGATCGAACCCAAGCCGACTGGGTGAGAGGCAACCACGCATACCCCTGCACCACAATTCCCGGTTGTCCATACAAAAATGGTACTTAAATATTCGAAAGGTCCCAGTGAAGATCGTCCTTCAGGGATATCCGGACCACCCCACCTCTGACCTGGAAGAAAACCTCGAAAGATAAAGGTGCTCTCGAAATCAACAACGGTGACAGGTACGTACACCTTGTACCTCCTGTACTTCGATTGCGGGTCCGTCAAAGCACTGGACGGCTTATTCGTGACGTGGTGACATCCCACCGCTGTCAAAAATTCGGACACGGTTCTAGAAGTTGTAATCTTCCACTCCGGTGCGTAAAGTGCGGTGTGACGACCCACTTCACCGAAAGGTGCAATCTTCCACGGAAAGACCAGCTGGGGGAAAAAGCCCAGCAGCACAAAGCGCGCGTCAAGTGCGCAAACTGTGATGGAAACCACACGGCGAATTTCCGTGGCTGTGCCGCGCGGAAAATGTACCTCGAGGAGCAGGACAAGAAGAGAAAGCACCAGCATCCCGCCAACCCCCGAAGACGGTGGAGCGGTTCCATCAGCCAATACAGCGTTCCCTCCCGGCTGGGGAGTATGCTAGAGAAGCCGCTTCTGGCAGCGGTACTTCACCGGGACAAACAGACATCACTGAAGATGACCTCTTTACGCTTCCCAAGTTTTTCGCTCTTGAGCAGTTCTCTGAGATTTCGGTTATTCATTTTTTTTGTATTTTTTAATCCGGCTGAAACTTTTTTGGTGCTTTCGGTATGCCCAAAGAAGCCATTTTGCATCATTAGTTTGTCCATATAATTTCCCGTACAAATTTGGCAGCTGTCCATACAAAAATGAAATATGAAAATTCAAAATCTGTACCTTTGAAGGATTGTTTTGATCGATTTGGTGTCTTCAGCAAAGTAGTAGGTTTGGATAAGGACTACACTGAAAAAAAAATTATACACGGTAAAAAAAATTGATGATTTTTTCATTTCACTTATTGTCACTAAAACTTGATTTGCAAAAAAAACACTATTTTTAATTTGTTTCATTTTCTGGTATGTTTAAGGGGACATAAAACGCCAACTTTTCTGAAATTTTCAGAATGGCCATAAAATATTCGAATTTTTGAATCAATACTGATTTTTTTCAAATAATGGAAACACTGGTCGCAAAAATTTTTCAACTTCATTTTTCGATGTAAAATCGAATTTGCAATCAAAAAGTACTTAAGTGAAATTTTGATAAAGTGCACCGTTTTCAAATTGAAGCCACTTCAAGGTAACTTTTTTTAAATAGTATCTGTCTTTAATTTTTTAAAATTGGATCCCATGTTTACAATCTTACAATTTGAAACATTCATGGAATTTTCAAACAATATTTTTAGTTATTTTAATCAAGACTAACATTTCAAAAGAGTTGTGAATGCTTCAGAAATAAATATTATCTGAATTAAACCTTGACATGAATTTTACAGAAAAGCTGATTTGTTCAATATGCACAATAGATTGCAATGAATAAAATCAAATCAGGTTCTCTTATTATTATTATTTGTATAATTCAAAACATTTGTGCCAAAAAGGTAGGAAAATGCTTTCGCATGTATTTCGGGATTTCCCCGGAAACGGGACGCTCTACATTTTCATGAACGCTTGTTCACGATTTTGAGAACTTTTTTTCTCCGTGTAGTAAAACTAAATATTGACTTCAGTTTTGAATATAAAATCAAATTTGCAATCGAAAAGTACTGAGCAGATTTTATGATAAATTGCATCGTTCTTGCCAATATCTCAGCAACTTGTGGTCTAATTCTCAATGTTGAAAAAATGAAACAATTTTGATTTTTTGATATTTTCGAAAAAATATTTTTTTTTTGATATTCAAGACTAATATTTTAAAAGGATGTTCGGCACATTCATATATTACGCCACAAAATGGCTTCTTTGGTCATAGGAAATGTCCCCATAAAGTTTGAGCCAAATAAATAAAAAAAACAAGAAATAAAAATGGTTGAAATCGGCCGACTTCGTAGAGAATTGGTTCGTTAGCTTCCAGTTTTTGTTTATTTTAAATCAAGGAATGTCCAGTAATGGACTGGCAAGTAATCAGAAAACCACTTGAGTTTTAGGCAGGAAAATTGAATATCTCACCAACTAATGGTCCGATTTTCAATGTTTAAACATCATACATTGCATACACCCACACACACAGACATTTGCTCAGAACTTGAACCTGAGTCAATATGTAAACGTGAAGGTTCGTCTAGGAGGTCAAATTGAGAAGTTCAGTTTTCAGCAGTTTAAAAAATTATATTAGTTCAGCTGGTCTACCATTTATTGTTCGGACGCTAACAAACCTAACCAATAAATGCAATTCAAAAGCTAGAGTAAAATGTGATTTCAAATTCGTATTAGTTTGTGTGGTCTACCAGGTACTGTTTGGATTTCAGCAATCCAAACCAATTAATTTGAATTCAATGTCAAACTCAGGCATGCAGCTTTTTGTTTCACATTTGTGATGTATTAAATTTCTCGTTACACCACTCGTTCAAGCAATCTAATTTTCCCCTAGCCAAATTTCGAATTGAAATTTCTGGTTAGGTTTGTCAGCGTCCGAACAGTGAATGGCAGACCAACCGAACTATTACAAACTCTGAAATATTACACGGCCGCAACCTAAAGTGTTGCGATTTTTGAGGCTGTTGCAAATATGCAAATAGGAGTGATAGTGACATGTATGTTCCAGATGAGAGGCTAAGAGGCGTTAAAAGCTGACAAGGGCCTATCTACTGTTTATTTTCATCGATTCTCTGGATTAGTTTCTCCAGATTCGTTCCAACTCTTTATAAAACCAATCTTCTGTCTAAGTTTTAACAACTAAAATACTTGTTGCCGACAGCCCTTATCCAACGCAAGTGGTTAGCACTTTACAGCAAAGTATCAGACACCAGACAGCAATTAAAATTTGTTCATTTTCGAAACAGCTACCAACACAACACAGCTCTCGACACGATTTTTTACTAACAATTTTCCCCAGACTGAAGGGTAGAAACCCTTCTGCTATTTCCATTGCACTTTTTCTGATTTTAAACAGACCAGACTCGGAGTACTTTTTTGTTTCGTAAATTTGAAATCCTCAACACCACCAAACCGAATGAAACCCCCTAGAACCTCAACAGCACTCGACTTTTCAACATTTGGTGAGTGTACGTTTTGTGCTTTCCCTCCGACTGATTTTCTTCCATTAACCAAGAGTGTGCGTTTTCCACCCAAAACTTTACTTCCAGACCAGCACTCCCATGATGTCCGACACGAGATTTCATCAGCGCAACACTTTGCACTTTTCATGTTTGAACTGGGTACGATCCGGGAGGAGATGAGTTTTCCGCTGGAATTCATCCGGGCAGATTTGTTTCTTCCCACGGCACTTGGTTGTGCTGCATGACCACCATCGCAAAAAAAAACATGGCACAGCTTTCATCGTCAACACTGTCCCGAAAATCGTGTTTCTTTTTTGAATAAACTGTAAAAAATCGTTTAAAAATCTGAAAATAAGAATTATTCCATCAATTTTAAATGTTAAATTTGATCGAAAATCGTAAATTCAAATCGTTTTTTTTTTCAGTGCAAACATTGCAGTCAGCCTACGATTTTCGCGAAAAAGTTTTCCCCCGACTTGCTGCCGACCGAAGGGAAATTCCTGGAAAATTGTGCCCGGAAAATTGTTGCAAAGTTAAATGGCATTTAGAGATTTCGCCGCCACGATGGTATGCAAAGTGAGCGTCTCCGACCAAGGCAGTGTGTGTGTGTGAGTGTTTGCCGCATTTCCAAGGAAAACAGTTAAGTTTTCCTTTTCGCGAAAAGTTGAAAAGTTGCATGAACATTTGAGGGAAAGTTGCATTTTGGTTGTGATGTTTTTGTTTGTTCTTGGAAATTGACTTTCGGAGAAGGAACAGCAGCAGCACACAATTAGCATTGTTTGTTTCGCTTATTGTTGGTGGAAAAGTTTTGGGAGAGGAATATTGCACGATAATAAAATTCAGGGCTGTTTTTAGACGAAATGTGATTTTTCAGAAAATGAAAATTTAACAAGTCCTTTAAAACAAATCTAGATTTTGTTGGGCTTCAAGAAACATTATCAAAATTCTTTAGAAATTCGATTCTCATTTTCAACACATTTTAATTATCGATCCAAGATTCGCTCTAATCATCCATAACCATCTCACACCATGATGTGATAATATATCATCAATACGCTGCGCAGAGTTCAAGCATGACAAAGTACTAACATCAACACATGATGATAATCCGGTAATCTCGAGCAACTTAATTACGGTCCCACGCTTCACCAAAGGATCCCTGACGAGTTCCATTCCGCGGGGCCCAGCGGCGTAGGGTTCAAACGCAAATATGATCAAACCATAACAACGTCAAACCTCGTTACTGACAGAATCTAATAAACGTGTGCGTGTACGTCTCTCTCTCTCCGTTGGAAATAATCCTATTGCTCAACATACACCCAACAACCCATCGACTGCCATCATTATCATTCATTAACTTCGCAGACCGGAAACTCTTCCTTCATGACAGGCGGCGTCCAACGAGAAGAAAATAATTCACATTCCGGATTCTGCGAGAATCAATGGCAGGGGCAAAAGGGGAAAAGGTGAAGTGAATTGTGCTGTCATAAATTAATTTCCTCGTCTGCGCCGAAGCTCCCAACTCGATGCTACGGGAAAACTTTTCCCAAACGACACACACTCTCGGTTACGGGAAAATCCCGAAAATGAGCTTCGGCCACCGTGCACACACACACACACGCACACCCATGCTCATTTGAGTGGTTGGACCTTGTTTTTCCTAAATTAGTGTGGTTCTTATGTTTTTTTTTATTATTATTGAAAAATTGAATGATTCAAACTCAAGAGAATTTATTATTTCTTTCCATTCATTTCAGTTGAACTGAAAATTTTCATATAAAAAAATTCACAGGATTACGTTTAGAAGAGAAACCAACTAATAAATTTCGATATTTTCGAGAGAATTTTCAATCTAACTTATCAAAAACATAAACAGAGCATGTAAAGATAGGAACTTTTTTCCAATGAAAAGTGACAACGTTTTAACCTTAATATGGCTTTAAATCGAAAACGATGCACTTTTTCATAAATTTAAACAACTACTTTCTTATTCATGAAGCTTTGGAAGCTTTTTGGGGTAAAAATTCGTCACTTTCCGAATATCGTTATATTTTCAAAAAATAAAACTAGGCGCAAGCCTAAAAATCCATGAAATCAAACGTTTTCTGTAGCCGTCCAAATTTTTTATATTTTTTCTAAATTATAATTTTAGGTTGATTAACAAAAAAAATGAGCAGAAAGTGTCAAAAGATGCTTAAATTATCATTACTATAATGGTGTTTTTGTATCGATTCTAACGACATGTCTCCGATTTTTACTTTAGGGACGACATTCGAAAGAAACGACGACTGTTGGTATCCAACTGATCCACGAAGCGAAAAAAATCACCAGGCTCCAGGCGGGACTTGAACCCGCAGCCTCCTCATTAGTACTGAGACGCACTGCCAATTGTACCACTGAGGCCCTTGAGATTCTAGATGTCTCAAGCCACCTTAGTGCTACGTGTGACAATTTGGTATCTTTTCCAGCCTTAGAACAGTAGATTTAGATCGCTTTGAGTTCAGTCGGTATCGTCATCATCGTCTTGTCTTTCTGGCGAATGCCGCTGAGCAAGAAGAGTGAGACTATGGCTTCATCCAGGAATCAACCTGACAAGAGTGTTGACTTTTACTATCATTTTGAATTCAAAAATTCAAATAAATTTTGAATTCAATAAACATTAAATTGCAAATATCTACGAATGAAGCTAACTGTTTTGTATCGATTGTTTTGAAATACAAAAGCTTAAAAAATGACGTGCCCAAGCATATATATATTCAATTTGATATAAATATACTTTTTTCTGTCATTAAAAACTGGGACAAGATTGCCTGATAAAAGTCAGTCTAAAACATTTCACTCTGGATCTTTGCTTTTAAGGAACTTATTATTTATATTTATTCAATTCATAATAGAACGTCCAATTTCCCGTCCCGAAATTTCCCGTAAAAAAATATTTTATGTTTCCCGGGATATTTGCATATTTTCCGGAAATTCCTAAAATTCAAGCGGAAGTCTATATTTAATTAACTTTTCGGTACAATTTTTTTAATGCTCGGCAAAAATAATTAATCTAATCTAATCTAATCAAATCTAATCTAATCTAATCTAATCTAATCTAATATAATCTAATCTAATCTAATCTAATCTAATCTAATCTAATCTAATCTAATCTAATCTAATCTAATCTAATCTAATCTAATCTAATCTAATCTAATCTAATCTAATCTAATCTAATCTAATCTAATCTAATCTAATCTAATCTAATCTAATCTAATCTAATCTAATCTACCCAAATAACATTTTTTCCAGGAATTCTACAAGAGCTCTTCAAGATAGCTACAGCATAGCAGTTTGGACTGCGGTAGGATAAAATGCTCTTCAAAATTTCTTCAGGAGTTTGGAAGAGTACTTGAAGAAAGTTTTATCCTACCGCGGTCCAAACTGCTATGCTGTAGCTATCTTGAAGAGCTCTTGTAGAAATCCTGGAAAAAATGTTACTTGGGTAATCTAACACAAACGCAGCCAGTCCGATGAAAGCATGCTGGAAAGTCTTGTGATTAGATTACGTCCCAAGCACTTTTCTTGTCAATATTAATAATTGCAATACATCCGAGATCACCCGAAAATATATTACAAAAATTAAAGCGGCCAGCCCTACTGCGTTGTGTTTACCGCAGAGAGGATTCTGTGAACGGGTCACATTCCACAGAATCAACAGGGGAGGAAGGATGCGTGCACATACCGTACCAAACGCTCCGGATCAGTTAGATGTGGTGTGTTAGTGTAAATTTGGCAGATAATTATATTTTTAGGGGAAAGTGGAATTGGGCATTATGGGATTAAGGAATGGGAAAGTGAGGAAGGGGTAGGAGGACTATTGAATTTATAGTATAATAATATAAGGAAATATAATCATTTAGCAAATAATGATGGAAAGCTCTCACCAAGAATCAGCAAATCTTAAAATCTTCGAAAGACACAGCCAGATTGAGTCCCAACCTGCAGCTCCTAAGTTCTTAGGAGTCGCCAATCCGGCCGCATCAAATCAGCCAAGATTTCCTCGTCATCTGCGCGATTGAGGCTCTATCCCAGGTCAGCGACGTCTTCCTGAAATGCAGCAACGCAACGCGAATCCCGGATATCTCCACCATCTCCACCTTGTCCACTGCCACTCACAAGTTCATCTAGAACTAGTCGATAAGAATTTGACGGAAATCCTCAGAAGACGAAAAAAACGTGGAGCTAAAAAATCAAACAAACCGGACGCGACCATAGCTTACTGCGATCCTAAAAATCTAAAATTATAATATGATAAAATTTTAAATTTCGAAAGTCTAAATATTCAAAATCTAAGAATTTTTAAACAGTTTGTAATCCAACATCTTTGCTAAAATTTCACTCCGAAAGAAAGTTAATTTCCGATATTTAAAATAATGTTTTCTCATCCTCAGGAAAAATAATTAACGATGAAATTAAATATAATTTTTCAATTTTGATTTTTTGTTTATATGAATCAATCAGATGATCAGATAATTTTATATCCACATTTATTTCTGATAATAATAATTTCTGAAGTACTGGAAATAGATTAAACGAAGTTGACTTTATAGCTATCGACCACTATCGCTAGTACCAACCACTAGTGTCTTCCTTTTTATCTTTATGATACGAACTTATAAAATTAGTAAAAAATATGCATTCACTTGTAGTTGAATGATTTTTTAGAAGTGGTCAAGATATTAATCGATCTTCTTACTTATTTTAACCATTCAAATCGCAGTCCTATACGGTTTTGTCGCAAAATATTAATCAGAGCCTAGATCAGAATAATTTTCAACAAATTTGAAATTTACCGGAATTCCCGGAATTTCCAGGGAAATTGGTTGAAAAATTCCCGTATTCCGGGAAATTTGTAACCCGGGAAATTAGACGCTCTAATTTTGGAGGAACTAAGGGAAAGTTCCTAACTCCTACCAATAAAAGCAATCTATTGGAACAGCATATTTAACATAAAGTTTGGTAAAAACTTGCTTGCTCACTTTCTATTGAGCGACCTATTACTTGATTTCAGTTGTAAATTCTTTTCTGAAATGTTTATCGTCAAGGTGCTAATGGACCTAAGAAATTAATGGACTAAGTTTATCAAAAAAAAAAAAAAGAAAAAAAAAACAAAAAATTAAATAGTTTTTTTTTTTGCAAAATTCAACACAACTGCTAACGTGCAAATCATTCTCATCAAATTTTTTTCTCGTCTAAGTTCCGAGAAAACTGATGAACTAGAGCAATTCTCTGAAATTTCGGTCATTCGATTTTTTTTTGTATATTTTAATCCGACTTTTTTGGTGCCATTGGTATGCACAAAGAAACCATTTTGCATAATTAGTTGCCCATATAATTTTCCATACACATTTGGCAGCTCTCCATACAAAAATGATAAAAGGAAATTAAAAAATCTGTATCTTTTTTAGAAATTTTTTGATCGATTTGGTGTCTTCGGCAGAGTTGTAGGTATCGATAAGGACTGCACTGAAAAAAAAGATACACGGTAAAAAAAATGTTATTTTCAGTTTAATTTTTTTCACTTAAACTTGATTTGCAAAAAAAAAATACTATTTTTTTCATTTTCTGATAAGTTTTAGGAGACATAAAATGCCAACTTTTCAGAAATCTACAGAATGAGAATGGGCAAAAAATCTTCGACCGTGTTATGAATTTTTGAATCAATACTGATTTTTTCAAAAAATCGAAATAATGGTCGAAAATTTTTTTCAACTTCATGTTTCGATATGGAATCGAATTTGCAACCAAAAAGTACAGTACTGAAATTTTGATAAAGTGCACCGTTTTTGAGCTTAAACTATATTTAGGTAACTTTTTCAAAAATAGTCTCAGTTATTCATTTTTTTAAATTTGTGTCAATGTTTGCCCACTTTTGAAAAAAATATTTTTGAAAAGCTCAGAAAATTTTCTATATTTTGCTGATTTTAGCTTAGTAGATACGACCCTAAGTTGCTGAGATATTGCCATGCAAAGGTTTTGAATAAGGAAAATTGATGTTTTCTAAGTCTCACTTAAACAACTCACCATTTTCTAATGTCGATATCTCAGCAACTAATGGTCCGATCTTCAATTTTAAAATGTGAAACATTCGTGAAATTTTCCGATCTTTTCGACAACAATTTATTTTCAGCAATTCTCACTAACTTGGACTTTGCACTAAATTATTGCTATCGATCGCACTATTTCGACTTGTCAAGCTGGCTTGGGAAATTTTAATTTTCTCAAAAAATGATCAAAGCTCACCTGTCAATCGCAATTTGAAAGTGCGAATGTCCAGTTTGGTGGAAACTGCGACTGGAAATGTAAATAAACAACTGCTGGTTGCCTAGTTTTTGGAAATTTTGTTGTCAAAAGTGCGAGAGAGAAGTGCGGGCCAAATCCAAGTTGGGTAATTCTCCGCCAACTCACACAGCAGTTGCCCCGACCCCTCTTCGATTTGCGTGAAACTTTGTCCTAAGGGGTAACTTTTGTCCCTGATCACGAATCCGAGGTCCGTTTTTTGATATCTCGTGACGGAGGGGCGGTACGACCCCTTCCATTTTTGAACATGCGAAAAAAGAGGTGTTTTTCAATAATTTGCAGCCTGAAACGGTGATGAGATAGAAATTTGGTGTCAAAGGGACTTTTATGTAAAATTAGACGCCCGATTTGATGGCGTACTCAGAATTCCGAAAAACGTATTTTCATCGAAAAAACACTAAAAAGTTCTAAAAATTCTCCCATTTTCCGTTACTCGACTGTAAAAATTTTGAAACATGTCATTTAATGGGAAATTTAATGTACTTTTCGAATCTACATTGTCCCAGAAGGGTCATTTTTCATTTAGAACAAAATTTTTCATTTTAAAATTTCGTGTTTTTCTAACTTTGCAGGGTTATTTTTTAGAGTGTAACAATGTTCTACAAAGTTGTAGAGCAGACAATTACAAAAATTTTGATATATAGACATAAGGGGTTTGCTTATAAACATCACGAGTTATCGCGATTTCACGAAAAAAAGTTTTGAAAAAGTTGGTCGTCATCGATCATGGCCGTTCATGGTCACCCGCGACAGACACGGACGACGAAACAAAGAGAAACGCAAAAAGTAACTTTTTCAAAACTTTTTTTCGTAAAATCGCGATAACTTGTGATGTTTATAAGCAAACCCCTTATGTCTATATATCAAAATTTTTGTAATTGTCTGCTCTACAACTTTGTAGAACATTGTTACACTCTAAAAATAACCCTGCAAAGTTAGAAAAACACGAAATTTTAAAATGAAAATTTTGTTCTAAATGAAAAATGACCCTTCTGGGACAATGTAGATTCGAAAAGTACATTAAATTTCCCATTAAATGACATGTTCCAAAATTTTTACAGTCGAGTAACGGAAAATGGGAGGATTTTAAAACTTTTTAGTGTTTTTTCGATGAAAATACGTTTTTCGGAATTCTGAGTACGCCATCAAATCGGGCGTCTAATTTTACATAAAAGTCCTTTGACACCAAATTTCTATCTCATCACCGTTTCAGGCTGCAAATTATTGAAAAATACCTCTTTTTCGCATGTTCAAAAATGGAAGGGTCGTACCGCCCTCCGTCACGAGATATCAAAAACGGACCTCGGATTCGTGATCAGGGACAAAAGTTACCCCTTAGGACAAAGTTTCACGCAAATCGAAGAGGGGTCGGGGCAACTTTTCCCGATTTCGTGTGAGTTGGTAGAGAATTACCCAGTTATAGTGCAAGAATCAATATTTTCAGAAATTTTAATGTCAGCAAATCTATATCTAATCTATAACAATATGAAGTTGAAAAATTTTTGCGACTAGTATTTCGATTTTTTGAAAAAATCAGTATTGATTCAAAAAATCATAACTCGGTCAAAAATTTTTTGCCCATGCTGGAAATTTCTGAAAATTTGACATTTGATGTTCCATAAAAAGTAGTCCTAATCGATACATACAACTTTGCCGAAGACACGAATTCGATCAAAAAATGCCTTCAAAAGATACAGATTTTTGAATTTTGAAAAATAATTTTTGTACGGACAGCTGCCAAATTTGTATGGATAATTATATGGATAAACTAATGATGCAAAATGGCTTCTTTGGGCATTCCGAAGTCACCAAAAAAGTTTTAGTCGGATTAAAAATGTACAAATATTAAAATCAATAAAAAAGACCGATTTCGTAGAGAACTGCTCAGGTATAGATTTGCTGACAATAAAAAGAATAAAATTCGTGTGACGAGTGATTGAACCACTTGGGTAGTAACATGTTTAATGTTTATTCTTAAGTCTTATACGTCTAAAATCAGACAAATCTAAAAATATGAAAAAAATAAATCTATTGAACAATAAAATGGCCATTGCACGATTGACCACCCTACTCTCGTCCAACCTCGGACATCCATGTACAACCAACAAACCGGCATCGGACCACAGCAGCAGCAGGAAGCGAACCACTTGTCGTCATTTCTCGATGGGGAGTCGCCTCCCCCGGAACAGCATCCCAAAAACAAACCGAATAATTTCCTGCTCTACACAATGGATCCCAATTCGGACACCTTCCACCCATACAGTAAGTAGGATGGTTTGGGAAGTTTGTGAATATTCCGGAGCTACAAAAGTTGCAAGTCAAAACTTTACGGCTCTTCCCCCTCTTTCATTTTCTCCTTGTTGCCGCCAGTTTTACGGTCCCTTCCGCCGCCTGCCGTGACAGGGGGATTTTACACCCTTCCGGTGCGGTTTTCATCACACCCGGAGACACTCCTTTCTCCTCCCTCCCCGTTGGACTCAAAGTGGTCCTAAAATTGTTCCAACCTAATAATAACACGCACTTTGGCTGTCGCACCGGAACCCGCCGAAGGGATGATTTTCGGTCCAGCGCCGTTGCCGCGATCTTGGTTGACTTCTAATTTAAAAACTTTTTCGCTCACTTTCCCGGTTGCTGCGGAAGAGCGTGGAAACTGAGATGCGGAAAAATTGTACCGTGTAATTCAGGGAGCCCAATCCAACCATAATATTAAACCGGTTCCGCTGCCAAGGGAGATCACCAACTTGGTTTGTAATGAAAGGAAAAGCAGTGGTAACAAATATGAGGAGCTGCCTGACATAATTGTTAATTGCTTTTTGCTTTTTGCTTTTTGCTTTTTGCTTTTTGCTTTTTGCTTTTTGCTTTTTGCTTTTTGCTTTTTGCTTTTTGCTTTTTGCTTTTTGCTTTTTGCTTTTTGCTTTTTGCTTTTTGCTTTTTGCTTTTTGCTTTTGCTTTTGCTTTTTGCTTTTTTTTTTTTGCTTTTGCTTTTTGCTTTTGCTTTTTGCTTTTTGCTTTTGCTTTTGCTTTTGCTTTTTTTGCTTTTGCTTTTGCTTTTTTTTTTTTGCTTTTGCTTTTGCTTTTTTTTTGCTTTTTGCTTTTTGCTTTTTGCTTTTTGCTTTTTGCTTTTTGCTTTTTGCTTTTTGCTTTTTGCTTTTTGCTTTTTGCTTTTTGCTTTTTGCTTTTTGATTTTTGATTTTTGCTTTTTGCTTTTTACATCTTAACAGTTTGTTTCGTTTTTTTTTTGTAGTTTTAATTTTGATTTTTCCACCCCTGTCCGTTACTGTGGTCACGACCACCAATCTCACTTGCTGCTGGCTTGAGTGTATTCGTGGGAGTTCTCATCATTAGCATTATCATCGTTATCATCATCATAACCATCAAAAAAGGCGGTAGCCATAACTTTGTTGTGGCGGAGAGGAAATCATAAACCCAACCCAGGGACTCGGTTCTGGTCGTCAGTTTTTAGCGCTCATGAACTGTCCGTCCGTCCGACCAACCAACGACAGTGCAAAAAGGAAATTTTGCAACTATTTTATACAGTTTTATATTTTAGGTGTCATTTCGCGTCACACGTTGCCGTAAAGTAAATCACAAGCAGTGAATATTTTACCCAAAAACCATTCAAGCTAACTTTTTTTATTTTGGATTTTTATGAGGAAATTGAGCATAAAGATCAAACAAAAATGACAAAACAATTTTGCATTTCAAAAAATTCATTTGCATGCCATGTTTTTGTCAGTTTCATTCAGAAGCAAATAAAAAGCCAGCCGGACCATGCTGGGGATGCACTTGTGTTTGAATAAAATACCTTTGTACCTTTCTGTGTTTGACCAGACTTGCCCCCCAGGGACAGTATAAATTCTCCATCATCAAAGACAAGCCCTCTCCGCACAAACACACACGCACTGACACAAACACACTTGTTTTTTCCTCTCATTTATATTAACGAACCGACCCCATTCACTGACCCCTGACCCGGGGTGGGGCGGAGAACTCCAAGTCCTCATTTTCATTGCGTGTTGTGCGCGTTGAGTTTTTTCGTTTGTTCATAAAAGCTAATGAGCCAAGTTCCTGGAAACAAATGAGGCCTCACTCAAATGACGAACAATCCGGACGAGCCAGGGGATATCAACGTCAAGGACTAGTGAGAGGCCCATCAACAAACCGAGTTGTAAGGGGGGAAAGTCCGGCCTCGGAACCGCAACGGTTGAAGCTTTTTTTTCTCTCCCCTAACATTGAATGTTTTTACTTTTGATGGTCGGAGCTTGTGAGCTTCAGGGATTTGGGATCGCTGTTTGCAGGCCATGTTATGATTAAATGATGGAACGATTAGGAGGGACAATGTAACGAACATGTTTAAAAGTTGTTTTAGACGAATTCTAGGTTTTGTCTGTATAATTTTGCAAGAATTTGAACAGGTTTTAAAAAAAATCAACCTGCTTAAACAATCCTCAAAGTATCACAAAATAAAGTAGAGATAGATATTTGAATAATTCTTTGTTTACAAACTGAAAATATCATATCATGACAACTGTCTTAATTAGATTTAAAATAAACAACAAATTTTTGTTTTAAAATCTTACTATTCTTGAACGTAGAAATCTTTCTCTGCCTTAAACAAGAAATTATATTTTTGAGAAACATATTCTCAACAGTTTTGAATAAAATGCTCAAATTTTCATTTATAAAATGATTTGGCTGAAAAAAATATTAAAACATAATTGCAAATATATTTGCTATTTTGTATCATTAGTTCGTTATGGCAGCTGTCCATAAAATAATATATATAAAATTTCAAAAATCTGTATCTTCAAAAGGAATTTTTTGATCAATTTGATGTCTTCGGCAAAGTTGTAGGTATGGATAAGGACTACACTGAAAAAAAAAAACACGGTGAACAAAAATTTTATGATTTTTAATTTAATTTTTTTCACTAAAACTGGAAAATGCTATTTTTTAATTTTGTTTTCTGATAAGTTTTTGGGGACATCAAATGCCAAATTTTCAGAAATTTTCAGAACGGGCAAAAAATCTTTGACCGAGTTACCCTTATGAATTAAGTTACCGAGTTATGAATTTTTGAATCAATGCTGATTTATTCTAAAAATCGAAATATTTGAAATATTTATTCTAAAAATCGAAATATTGTTCGCAAACATTTTTCAACTTTATTTTTCAACTTTATTTTTCGAATTTAAATCGAATTTGCAATCAAAAAGAACTTCCATGAAGTTTTGATAAAGTGCACTGTTTTCAAGTTAAAGCCATATTTATATGAAAATAGTCGTAGTTATTCATTTTTAAAAATAAGTGCTCATGTAAGCCCACCCTTGAAAATTATTTTTTTGACAAGCTGAGATTTTTTTTCTATTTGGGTAGTTCTCCGCCAACTCACACAGCAGTTCCCCGACCCTTCATCAATTTGCGTGAAACTTTGTCTTAAGGCATCATCCATAAAGTACATACGCTCTTAGGGGGGAGGGGGGGGGGGTTACCGCAGGTGTGACAAGATGTGACGAAGAGGGGAGGGGAGGTAGACTGTCACAAGACGCTAGGTTTTTTTATTTAGAAGTATCACCTCATATGTAATTGATTATACAGTTACAATTTTATTTTTTAATCAGCTGGAACTTTATTTTTTACAAATTCTGACTCTATACAAACAAATATTTTGAAAGCAGGGTGTTCATAAGAAAACTGAAATGCTTTAAACTTATTAGATATAAAGCTGTGAAAAGCAGTTTTCAAGATTTTGTAATACTTGAATGTTATGCCAGGTTTTCTCATTTTTATAAGGTACGAAACTGTTTTTTTTCTTTATCGAAATGTAAATGCTTCAAAAAATGAATAATTGAGTGTTTTTTTTAGACAACTATTTTTTTACATATTAAAATTGGAAAAAATGCCAAAATTATGAGCATTTAAAGAAATAAAATTTAAATCACTGCTATAAAAAAAATCCCATCGAAAACAAAGGGAGGGAACAGGGGGTCTGGCCAAACATGACGTACTTTTTGAAGAGGGTGGAGGGGGGAGGGGTAATTTTGGCCAATTTTTGCGTGACATATATTATGGATGACGCCCAAGGTGTCCCTATTCACGAATCCGAGGTCCGTTTTTTTTGGGTCTAGCTCATTTCCCCGAATGACATTTCCCCGAATGCCATTTCCCCGAAAATCATTTCCCCTAATTGGTCACATCCCCGAATACCACTTCCCCTAATCAGCCACATCCCTGAATACCATTTCCCCGAATATCATTTCCCTTAATCGGCTATATCCCCGAATGCCATTTCCCCTAATCGGCCATTTCCCCGAATGCCATTTCCCCGAAATGACACTTACACCAATTGCCGTTTATTTAAATTTGAAATTACTCGAATTTGCATATCCCCTAATCATCATTTTCGCTAAAGCCTTTTTCCATGACTAACAGTTATTTTCTTTCTCAATTTTACCGAACAAACAGCTTTTTCGGGTATGCTGATGATCTCGCTGTTGATTAAATGTTGTAAATTGGGTAGTAAAGCCCAATTTTTATTATTTCTGATAACTTTTTTTTATTCATTTTTATGCAAAAAAAAAGTTTTTGACAAGACAACATTTTTTCGATGGATCAACTATGCCCCCCTGGATCGAGCTGTCAAGTAGGAGCTTTTCTGCCAAGAAGGGCCGTGAAGTGAATTTTTAGAAATTGAATTAAAAATTCCTTATAAATCCTTTGCGGTCGTTCAAAGGGTCATTGTGAACAATAATATCACAAATTGAAGCTTAATTTTAGGACCCAATTACTAGATTTTTTGTTGTTCAATTAACATTTGTATTCAACCGCATGATTAGATGTTGTTTTTGAGAAATTTGCAAGGATTTTTTTTTCGAATTTTGTTCAAGAACGCAAAAATCGAACAAATAGGTAAATAAGGCTGGTACAAATTTTTGTTGATTATACTTTTCGCCAAATCCCAAACCAGCAATGCGAATAAAATGATCAGTGTGAACGGGGTTCTGTACTACGAAAATCGCACGGTAGGTTTTCTGAATCATAAAAAATAACAAAACTTCTATTGCATTATTATTATCATGTCTATAAGAAAAAGGTATTTGTTTTGAGAATATATAAAAAAAAGTCTGTAATAATATTCATTGTATTTGAATGAATAGTACCAAACCTTCCAACACCCCTTCCCCCCTAAAATGCTACGTCTGTTCTTAGTGAAGCCAAAAAGAAAGTTGATCATTCAAGGCCAATACGAACCTTTCAAGAAATATTATATGTAGTTTGATGTGATAAAAATTGCCATCATTTTTTTTTTCTTATACAGTCGACTCTCTGGTTGTCCATCTTCTCGATATCAATAATTCTCCATCTATCGATGAATTCTTCAGTCCCTGTTTGCTTTAAAAATCTCTTCCGGTTGTCGATAATTTCAGTTTTCATGGCTTGCATAGACATTTTTCTTGGCGAAACGAAGCATTAAAGGGTGTTTGACATTAGTTTGTTTTTGTTTGATGGACGTTGCCATGATTCTCTCCCATAGTTGGGTATCAAGAAAAAAATATTTTCAATCGAGTCTTCATTTTGCATCGTTCTGTAATCTGATGATTCTCTTCCTCGACGGTCCCTTGGATATTGACAAGCAGAGAGTCGACTGTAAAATGCTATTTCCCCGAACGCGCTCCGGGGCACCGGGCATTTCGGCTTGACCGCGTTCGGGGAAATGGCGTTCAGGGAAATGACTATTCAGGGATATGACTAATCGGGTAAGTGGCATTCGGGATTGTGGCCCATTCGGGAAAATGGCATTCGGGGATGTGGACGATTAGGGGAAATGGGAAATTCGGGTAAATGGAATTCGGGGAAATGACTATTAGGGGAAGTGTCTTTTCGGGGAAGTGGCATTCGGGGAAATGTCCCTTCGGTAATATGGGTTTCGGGGAAATGTCATAGATTCATCATTTGCAGCCTGAAACGGTGATGAGATAAAATTAGACGCCCGATTTGATGGCGTACTCAGAATTCCAAAAAAACGTATTTTTCATCTCTCCCATCAACTCTCCCATTTTCCGTTACTTGTTGATACGACCCTTAGTTAATGAGATATTGCCATGCAAAGGTTTAAAAACAAGAAAATTGATGTTTTCTAAGTCTCACTCAAACAACCCATTATTTTCTAATGTCGATATCTCAGCATCAATTTTATTCATGTATATCTATAATCAACAAAACAAGATTTTTCTTATATTTCACATATTTTGTTATCTCGTGTCATTTTTGATTCTGAAAAGCATTAATTCAAGATAACACCAAATTAAGTAAAGCAGGTAAATTAATATGGAACAAAAATATAAAATAAAACATGTAAGCAAATTTCAATAATTAAATGAGTAATCAAAATTTCATTGCCAAACAATAAAAAAACAAATGAATGATGCGAATAATGTTTTTATTAAACAGAGATTTTTGATATCAGGTTTAATTTTCAGAAGCCGTCGCAGGCCGGATACATTGGGCCGTAAGTTGGGAATATTCGTATTAGTTAGTATTTCAAGCATTTCCTGACTTTTATCTTTATTCCATTTCACAAATTTATTTATAAACATTTTCAGATGAAATTCCTCTATTTTGTACAACGAAACAAAATTGTATTATCTTGAAATAGTTAAATTAAAAATAAATAAATTGAAATAGTTAAATTCAAAATAGTAAAAAAAAGGGTAAAAGGGGGGGGGGGTAAGTTCAATTAAATTCATAAAATTATACAGTTTCCTAAAAGATCTAAAAAAATGTGGTTATAGTTTTATAGAAAATCTAGATGTTAACATATTTAAAAAAAATGGAAAACGGTTTTTGGGTTATTTTAAGCATCTGTGCAAATTTTGAGCGAGATTGGTTGAGATTAACCCATTTATACCCGAGCATAAAGCTGGTGAAAAAAAATTATTTCATACAAAAATGACTTATTTAAAATCGCAAAAAAAAAACTTCCTGAATCGAGTTTTTCAGCATTGGTACCTATGTTCTACAAAGTTGTAGAGCATTAAATTTTTCAATCACTTTTTTGGAAATGGATGGCAGTAGCGCTCCATACAGACCAATCCGTAAGAAAATTGGGTTTTCTATACATTTTTTCGATTTTCCCGTACAAATTGCACCTTCGAATATCAATGGGTAAATGTTGACTGATTTGGCTCATATGAGGCCCAGGCGTTCCATATTCTGGGCACCCTAATGATCATGTATTAACATTTGAAGGTGGTGACTCCAAGTTAGTGGGAATTATACAACTGTAAGATTTAATGTTATCCAAGACACAAGCATTTCACTGATTTAGAAATCAACCAGTAGTTATGCTCTGCATTGACTACCTTCCACATACAAAAATACATTTATATGAGAGCAAACTTTACGACCTGCTGCTGTTTTGATTACCCCTGAGAGCAGAAAACAACTTCTCCATGCATGACTCCATTTCCAACTTATCTGCATCCCCTTACCACCGCCACAACCAACACGTGTGGTACGGTGAAATACCACGTGGTTTGCCGCTTCTTACCCCCCCAAAGAAGAATATCCCACCGTGGTGCATATTTAAAGGAGCTAATCTGAATAAATTATATTCCATGAAAACGTAAATAGAAGCGACCGGGTTTATCGGCGGAGTGCAAAAGTGGAAAGCCCCGCTCTAATCCCTGCTGCAGCAACCGGAATGAGGTTGTCCACGGGACGGTGTGGCCACCACCTGCAAACGACCTGGAATAATTTGTGCACGTGAGCGGATACGTGGAAGCAAAAAAGAAAAGAAGCGAAACGTGGCCCGGTTTCCGTGGTGGAATTAGACGCTGGTCAAGCTTTCCTGAAATGAGCTCCCGTTTTTTGTGCGCTGGATTTACTTTTGAGGGCAGCGAGCTTTGGCAGTGTAATGCTGGCGGAATATGTTTTTGAAAGAGATAAATTCGCATGAGTGATGGAAGTGGATGTAAAGAAAAAATGCACTTGGATATAGAAGACTGGTTTCAGCTAACTGAAATAAAATTTACAAAACAATTTCTCCAGCATAGCGCAGTAGTCCAAAACGAAAAAAAACTCCATGCAATTTTGGCAGCATTTCATGGCCAAACATTCCATATTACGCCCTTTTAAAATGTTAGTTTAAAAAAATCAATTATTTCGCTAAAATGAGTAGTCTTAAGAGTATTTTTCGATTGCAAATTCAATTTTACATAAAACAATGAGGTTAATAAAATGTATTTCCGATTTCTTTTTTTTTTTTTGCATATGAAATTTGGATTTGGATTTGAATAAAACATTGTCGATGCATTAGCTGAGCAATTCTCTACGAAATTGGTGTTTTTTCTTAAATTTTATTTTTTTTTAATCCGACTGAAACTTTTTTGGTGCCTTCGGTATTTCCAAAGAAGCAATTTTGCATCATTAGTTTGTCAATATAATTTTCCATACAAATTTGGCAGCTGGCCATACAAAAATGATCTATAAAAATTCAAAAATCTGTATCTTTTGAAGGAATTTTTTGATCGATTTGGTGTCTTGGAAAAAGTTGTAGGTATGGATATGGACTACACTGAAAAAAAAATGATGCACGGTAAAAAAAAAATTATGAACAATTTTACGCCCTTTTAAAATGTTAGTCTTGATTCAAAAATTTTGAAAATATTTTTATCGAAAAGATCGGAAAATTTCACGAATGTTTCATATTTCACAGAAAAAGTTGACCCGACTCCTCTTCGATTTGCGTGAAACTTTGCTCTAAGGGGTAATTTTGGTTCCTGATCACGAATCCGAGGTCCATTTTTCAATATTTCGTGACGGTTCGGCAGTACGACCCCTTTCATTTTTTTGTTTTTTTACTAAGACACGTTTTTCAGTGATTTGTAGCTCGCAACCGTGAATAGATAGAAATTTGGAGTCAAAGGGACTTTTGTGTAAAGTTAGACGACCGATTTGATGGCGTATTCAAAGTTCAGAAAAACGAATTTTCATCAAAAAAAGTTAAAAATAGTCAAAAAATCGCAGCCATTTCCCATTACTCAACTGTTAAAAATCGTGAGACATGTCATTTTACGGGAAATTTAATGTACTTTTTGAATCTGAAATAACCCAGAAGGGTCATTTTTTCATTGAAAATAAAATTTTTCATTTTAAAATTACGTGTTTTTTCTAACTTCTAAAAGTCCCTTTGACACCGAATTTCTATCTCTTCACGGTTGCGAGCTACAAATCACTGAAAAACGTGTCTTAGTAAAAAACCAGAAAAATGAAAGGGATCGTACCGCCCCACCGTCACCAAATATCGAAAAATGGACCTCGGATTCGTGATTCGATTGAAAAAAATCGCCAAAAATAAATTTATTAATCAATTTTTGATCTTTGGAATGCAATGGAAAGAAGAACTCTTAAAATTTTATAAAATTAATGAGTTGGAAAATTTTCTTATTTTATGTGACTTTCAGGGCCGTATCTAAGGGGGGTGTTATGGGTGTTCAACACCCCTCATGGAAAAAAAATGTCTTACACCCCTAACGCCCCGAAGGGCCGGCATTTTTTATGACTATCAAAATTTGACACCCAGAGAAAAAAATTCACTCTCACTGATACGCCATCAAGTGAAAACTTAGTAAATACGCCCGCCACAGTAAATACGCCCTCATAAAAACATTTGACGCTAAGAAAAAACTCCACTTTCACAAAACACGCCCTTTTAAAAATATTTAAAATAACTATGTTCGTTGACGCCAAGAGAAAAACTAAACTCTTACTCAATACGCCCTCATGAAAATATTTGCAAAAAAACTGATCGATGACGCCTTGAAAAAACCCAACTTTCATTAAATACGCCCTCAAGAAAATTTAAAAAAAACTTTGATCGGTGACGCCTTGAGAAAAACTCTACTTGCACTAAATACGCCCTCAAGAATTTATTTAAAAAAAACATTGATCGTTGACGCCTTGCAAAAAAAAAACGTCCACTAAATACGCCAACAAGAAAATATCAAAAAAGCTTTGATCGCTGACGCCTTGAAAAAAACTTTAACTAAATACGCCCTCAAGAAGTTATTAAAAAAAACTTTGATCGTTGACGCCTTAAAAAAAACTTTAACTAAATACGCCCTCAAGAAGTTATTAAAAAAAACTTTGATCGTTGACGCCTTGCAAAAAAACGTCCATTAAATACGCCCTCAAGAAAATATTAAAAAAAAACTTTGATCGTTGACGGCCTGAAAAAAATCAACTGTCACTAAATACGCCCTCAAGAAAATATAAAAAAAGCTTTG
The DNA here is from genome assembly GCF_015732765.1 of Culex quinquefasciatus. Lineage (NCBI taxonomy): Eukaryota > Metazoa > Arthropoda > Insecta > Diptera > Culicidae > Culex > Culex quinquefasciatus. The sequence continues at coordinate 118,219,809 of NC_051863.1, read as the reverse complement.
ATCGTTGACGCCTTGAAAAAAACTAAACTCTCGCTTAATACGCCTTCATTAAAATAATTTTAAAAAAAAACTTTGATCGTTGACGCCTTGAAAAAAAAACTTTCACTAAATACGCCCTTAAGAAAATATAAAAAAAACTTTGATCGTTGACGGCCTGAAAAAAAATCAACTGTCACTAAATACGCACTCAAGAAATTAAAAAAAAAACTTTGATCGTTGACGCCTTGCAAAAAAACTTCCACTAAATACGCCCTCAAGAAAATATAAAAAAAAAACTTTGAGCGTTGACGCCTTGAAAAAAAACATTCACTAAATTTGCCCTCAATAAATTATTTAAAAAAACTTTGATCGTTGACGCCTTGAAATTTTTTTTTCGCTAAATACGCCCTCAATAAATTATTAAAAAAAAACTTTGATCGTTGGCGACTTGAAAAAAATTCAACTGTCACTAAATACGCCCTCAAGAAAATATAAAAAAAAAAACTTTGATCGCTGATGGCTTGACAAAAAATCAACTGTCACTAAATACGCCATCAAGAAAATATAAAAAAAAAACTTTGATCGCTGACGCCTTGAAAAAAACTAAACTCTCGCTTAATACGCCTTCATAAATTTAAAAAAAAAACTTTGATCGTTGACGCCTTGCAAAAAAACTTCCACTGAATACGCCCTCAAGAAAATATTTAAAAAAAACTTTGATCGTTGACGGCTGGAAAAAAATCAACTGTCACTAAATACGCCCTCAAGAAAATATAAAAAAAAAACTTTGATCGCTGACGCCTTGAAAAAAAAAAACTAAACTCTCGCTTAATACGCCTTCATTAAAATTATTTTAAAAAAATTGATCGTTGACGCCTTGAAAAAAAAACTTTTACTAAATTCGCCCTCAATAAATTATTTTAAAAAAAAACTTTGATCGTTGACGGCTTGAAAAAAAAATCAACTGTCACTAAATACGCCCTCAAGAAAATATAAAAAAAAGCTTAGATCGCTGACGCCTTGAAAAAAAAACTTAACTCTCGCTTAATACGCCTTCATAAAAATTATTAAAAAAAAACTTTGATCGTTGACGCCTTGAAAAAAACTAAAGTTTAGCTTAATACGCCCTCATAAAAATCTTGAAAAATCGAAATCGCACTAAAACGGCCAGCTATTTTTATTATAAAGCCTTTGACTAACTGGATAGGCCCTCCTGGATTTTGTTAGTAAAATACTTAGATCGTTATCGGCCAGATCCAAATCCAACTTTGACTATGTACGCCAAAGTGTTTTTATATAGAGTCATTTCTCCCCAACTGGAAACAAAAAGTACAAATTCGAAATCTTCTTTTTCTGATCCTGCTGAAATTTGGCGAAACTGTTTATCATATCGAAACATGCAAAAATCTTCTATTTTTTGACATTGCCCCAAAGTTTTGCGATTTTCGCCAGTTAAAAAAAACTTTGTCAAATATTTTGGAAAAAAAATTGGTAGAGCAATATTCGACTGCAATTTTTAAAAGAAACTTGACGCTGATTCAATTCAGCGTCATGATTTTGATTAAAATCAAACATGGCAGCATTTTGAGCAATTAGAATAAATGATGCAGGGATGATCAACTTGCCCTAACAAGTAAAGTTTGATTCGAATAAAAATTTGATGAATTCAGCGTTTCTTAAAAAAGCAGTCGATTTTTGCTTTTTGTATCCAAGACATGGCCATTTGAAAACTAATTAATTTAATATAAAAATAGATGAAAATCGTAAAACTTTGGGGCGGTGCCAAAAAGTAGGGATTTTGCATGTTTCGATAGGATAAACAGCTCCGCTAAATTTCAGGCATGTTCAGAAAAAGTCAATTTCGAGTGGTGTTCCGCTTCGTGAAATGGCCTCGTAAGCAATTGTATGCACTCAAACAAAAGAGTTCGCGTAATCGTGAACAGAGTTCATGCCAACGGGAACCAGGAATAAAACTGTTCACTTTCATGGTGCAATGCACTATAAAAGTTGAACAGTTTTCTAACTGTTCTAAAACAGTTAGATCTCTAAATCTAAACTATCAAGGATTCAATAACGTTATTTCAATATTTTCTATCACATATATCACATCAATAATATATGCAAGAATAACAATATATTCATGAACTTATTGATGTTTAGATATTTTTTTAGCATTACTGCTACAATATATAAAGCAAATTTCACGTTTTTGTTTGGTACGCATTTGTTGACTGTATACGCCCTTCCTATAACACACTTACACCCCTAACGCCTTATGGGGGAAAACACCCCCCATTGAAGAATCCTGGATACGGGCCTGGTGACTTTGCCAATGTTTTTAAAATTGTTATTTTTTTAAAGGTCGACTTTGGCTGTGTTTTTAATACTAACATTTCCTATATTTTAAGAAAAAGAAGTAAGCAGTAATATTTTTAGTGTCCCAGACTATGCCTTAACGCATTTTTACAATTCAAATGATAATAGTACCATTTTAAAGCAAAAAATGAGAAAAACAAGCAAAATCTTGAAAAAGTCACAGTAAAAACTCGAAAAAATTAGATAGGCAAAATGTATTGTTAGGAGGTGGTAGAATAGGTCAATTTTTACCAAAAACATACATAAACTAAACAAGATAAATGCAAATTTAAATACAAAAAATGAAACTAGAAAAACATAAATCAAGAGAAGTAATCTTTTTACACGGGAAAAATAAAAACTTTCAAAAAAAAATTAATCAACTTAATGCTAACATGTTGAGATTGATGTTAACATTCCATAGGTTGTCTTCCTATTGTATCTTGACAAGGTCCAGTTTGTGACGATAAACAATCCACCGTGGTCCAGACCGTGGTCCAGATCGCAAAATTAAGTGGCAAATGGATTTTCCGAAAAATTGTGTCGTTTTGAGGCTCTGGTGTCTTGAGAAGACTTGTTGCAAATAGAAAGGGGCAACTTTTAGTTTGGTTGAAAATTTGGGTGGTTCACGATGAGGATGATTTTGAAAATCTAACTTTACAGGAATATTTTTGGGAATTTCGTTGTCTTCTAGAAAGTTGTTGGGCCAGGCCACTTTGTCCAAGACATTAAAATTTTATCTCGTAATCTACGCCGTCTATGACCAAATTTATAGACAGCATCTGAGCAAACCTTCAAAAATCAGTTTTTTGAACGTGGAATTTCAGGGTTAAGCTTAAGAGAAAAGTGATATTCGGAGCACATTTAGAGCTTTAAAAAACGAATATTTTTATTTTTTGACATGTCAATTTGGACTTAAAGGTCAAAAGTTACAGGCATTTTAGGGTTAAAAAGTTGCAAATTTAAAACATAAATATCTCGAAAGGGCGCAAGCTAAATTTTAAGCAACAGGTTGCATCTGAAAGAGGAGATCTAGCACTACAAACGCTGAACAAATTTCAGGGGTGAATTTCTTCAAACTCAAGATATCTTCATTTGAACATTCTAATTTTCAAGGGAAAACCATATGGAACCACCCTAACGAAATTCGAGAATTATTAAAATATATGTTTTTCCATGTAATTTTGCCCGCTGAATCTGAATTTTACCTCAGAATTGAGCCAAAGTGTCGAAAAATCGAATTTTCGATGCCTTCCCCACATTAGTATACATTTGATAGGGTTATAAAATCTTTAATCTTTTAGCCTCAACGGAAAGGTCTTTCGATATCTCATGGGTCGCTTGATGGATCCATTTATCTTTTTTATCAAAATATCTGAGATCCGGCCTCAAAATAGTGTATTAATAACACTTAAATGCTCATAACTTTTGATAGGGTCATCAGATCTACGATCTTTGGACTCGTTGGAAAGTTTTTTTGATTACCTATTCAGCGATGGGTCGCATGATAGATCCAGACAACGTTTTCAAAAAAAGATCTGAGATCCGACTTGAAAAAATGAATAAATAATACTTAAGTGCTTAAACCTTTTGATACACCCAAAATTCAGAATCGAGATAATCGTTCTCTCAAAATTTATTGAGGGCTCAGTGCCAAAATCTATAGAATAATGGTACCAACTCACACCATCATAACAAATGAGTTCATTCGTTCAATCTCCAACAAGTGTCATACATCGACTTCTGACTTCTCCATGGTCACCAAGCTGTGGTGGCCGAGGTAGCTAAGTCATTGGATTGGTTTGTCAAAGGTCTCTGGTTCGATTCCCGTTGTCGACACTTTTGGTTTTTTGTTTGACGGATGAACTTTTTTTGCAAATGAACCTCGAGAGAATAGTTCTATCCAGGGCTGCGGAGTCGGGTCATATTTCAAACGACTCCGACTCCGACTCCAACTCCGGCTTTCTCAGATTAGCCGACTCCGACTCCGACTCCGGCTCCGGCTTTCAACAAATGGTTGGCTCCGACTCCGACTCCGACTCCGGCCTACCAACTCTAGCCGACTCCGACTCCGACTCCAGCTTTCAACAAATGGTTCGCTCCGACTCCGACTCCGACTCCACATATTTTTAAATGTTTCAAAAGTTAGTTTACTATTATTAGTTAACTATTTTTAAAACATTGATAAAATGGATTATTTAAATACTCTCATCGGGACTGGCAACACCAGCCAACAACAGTCAACTGTTCGGAGCTCCTCAAACTTTTCGATTTTTTCGCCGTAATTAACAGTGTTTACCCGCGAGTTTGCTGCTCCAGCATGCCAAGGGCCGGCTGTGGCCGTGGCAGTTCGAGTGTGGCCTCGAAAAACCCGCGAAGTTCATCTACCGGCAGAGTGCAGAAAGGTAAACATACCAACGCCGCATCGACCGCCATCGCGCACGGGAGCGTGCCCGGTGACGTCACCGATCCTTCTTTTACACGTGTCATACCGTCCACGTGAGTCCCCAGTACGGACGAGACAATCGACCCGGGCATCCGGAAGTACTTCCGACCAGCAGCAGCAGCAGCAGTCCACCAGCACTACGACAACAACCACTTCCAACGTTCCCACCAGCAACGAATTTGAGATGCTGAGTGGAGAAGAAAACAACACCGCCAGTGACAGCAGCAGTGCTGGCGACGACGATGACGATGATGAACTTGCGCGCAAGCAAGAAGCAGAAAAAGTGTAACTCTCCGTAGGAACGACGACCACCTCAATTTTTGTGTTGGATACGTTGGCGGACGATGTTGACGAGTTGCTTGAGGGACTCCAATATTGTCTTAAAATTAGTAAAACTTCGGTGCAAGTGATTACGCATAAAAACAGAATTTCGACTTGGTAGTGAAGAAGTTGAAGTTGCGAAACTTCAAATTCTTCACATTTGACCCAGCAGAGAAGGTCCCAGTGAAGATCGTCCTTCAGGGATATCCGGACCGCCCGATCTCCGACCTGGAAGAACACCTGTCGGGCGTCAAGGTTAAGCCTCGAGAGGTTAAGGTGCTCTCGAAATCGACAACGGTGACAGGTACGTACACATTGTACCTCCTGTACTTCGATCGTGGGTCGATCAAAATCCAGGACCTACGGCAGATCAAAGCACTGGACGGCTTCTTCGTGACGTGGCGATTCTACACGAAGAATCCGACCGACGCAGCGCAATGCCACCGCTGTCAAAAATTCGGACACGGTTCAAGAAACTGTAATCTTCCGCCCCGGTGCGTTAAGTGCGGTGAGACCCATTTCACCGAAAGGTGCAATCTTCCGCGGAAAGACCAGCTGGGGGAAAACGCCCAGCAGCACAAAGCGCGCGTCAAGTGAGCTTATGATGAAGTATATCTACAACGGATAAGCTGTCTTGTGTAGCGAAGTTTTTCGACGTCAAAAGACAAAACAAACTGTGATCTAGTTTTAAGCTTTTCTATCTCTATCCTTTTCCTTAGCAAATTTAGAAGGTTTTTTAAAAATAATTTTTCCTTCTGTTGGCAAATCCATTGTTAGAATATCCAATTACATCAAAATGAACTATAGTACAAATCATAGTTGAAAGGTACTCCAAAACTCTATTAGGTTATAAGAATTACGAAATTGTGAATTGATTATTTACTAATAAAAACTAATTGAATTGGAATTAAATACTCTCTAAATGTCATGTTTTCTCAAGAAAAATAAGTTAAGTAAAAGTAAAGTAAAGTAAATAAACGGAAAAAAAGTTTCTAGGTTACAAGTTTTATACGTTATGGAAACAGAAATCAAAAAATATCTTCAGTTTTAGAGGCATTTTGAGAAGAACAGTTTTGTAAGTAAATTTGGATTTATTTGCTTATCCTCAAATTTGAAAATATTTTTTTCAAAGCTAATAAATTTAAATATTAAATTGTTATTTTTGAATGAATAACTGAAAGAAATCTGGCCTTAATGATCTATTGAACAATAAAATTCAATTTGCTCACTTTCAGGCTGACATTTGTAAGAAGCACAGTGACGGCACCTTGTTTTTAAATGACAATTTTAAACGAAACATTTTTTTTTTTTGTTTTTTTTTTAACACTCCTCCGTCCAAGGCATATTTCACTTACACGGACGACCAAGCCTCCGAAACAGTTGCTTCGCTAAATTCAACTCGCTCGCATTTGGCTCCATTTCAACCAATCTTGATCGTTCTTGCAGCATTCGAACCGGTAGGATTTCAAGATTTATCTAAAACAAGAACGAACCTGATCCGACTTACCTGCTAGTAACACCGACTAAATTTGTCGAAGCAACTCTTTTTAGGCGCTCGTTTTAGGGAACACGTCATGGCCAAATCAACAAGAAAGCATTAAAATTTGAAATCAACCATTCAAATTTAACTAATTTGGGGTCGCTGAACACGAATATGATACTTAGAATATTCCAAAGTATTCAGAAATCCAGAAATCCAAGATGGCGGCCAATATGGCGCCTGTAGTATATTTGGAACATATATTTGAGGGTGTAATAGTGATTCAACCACTCAAATCTAACTAATTTGAGGTCGCTGAACAAGAATATGACACTTAGAAAATCCCAAAGTATTCAGAAATCCAGAAATCCAAGATGGTTGCCAATATGGCGCCTGTAGTATATTGGGAATATTTTTTTGAGGTTGTAATAGTGATTCAACCACTCAAATGTAACTAATTTGAGGTCGCTGAACACGAATATGACACTTAGAATATTCCAAAGTATTCAGAAATCCAGAAATCCAAGATGGCGACCAATATTACGCCTGTAGTATATTGGGAATATTTATATGAGGGTGTAATAGCCATTCAACCACTCAAATCTTTCTAATTTGGGTCGCTGAACACGAATATGACACTTGGTATATTCCAAAGTATTATGAAATTCAGAAATCCAAGATGGCGGCCAATATGGCGCCTGTAGTATATTGGGAATATTTATTTGAGGTTGTTATAGTGATTCAACCACTCAAATCTAACTGATTTGAGGTCGCTGAACACGAATATGACACTAAGAAAATCCCAAAGTATTCAGAAATCCAGAAATCCAAGATGGTTACCACTATTCTTTCGACTCGAGACCATCATTCTCTCGGACTACCGCTGCCAGTTTTGGGTGTAGGGTTATCAGATTTTCGATGTTTGGAAAGATCTTTTAAATACCTTTCTAAAAATGTATAGCATGACGGGTTTTCTTACAAAAACCACCCTTTTTACAATCTTCCGGACTATAGCAAAAATCGTTTTTAAGCATAAGTTTTGAAGTACTTAACTAAAGACCAAAACGGTCCAAATTGGATCAGCCAGTGATGAGATAATTGAGTGAGAATATTTCGGTGCAACCATCCACATCCAAACACAAGCACATACATTAGTTTAAAATGTGTTTCTTAGTCGATACGTGTACGTGAAGATGGGTCTAGGAGCTCGAATTGAGAAGTTCATTTTTCGAACGATTTTATAGCCTTTTCTCAGTAAGGTGATGAAGGCAAAACGTATTTTTAGTGATATAAAGTCACATAAAAAATGTTTTTTTTTCGTACATGGAATTTTAATTCGCATCATAGACCATATCAGGCAGCATATTATTGAAAAATATGCCTTCATTTGAGTGTTCAAAAACTGTAGGGGTCATACTGTCCCACCGCATCTAGAAACCTAAAAATGGAATTCAAATTATCACAAATTATGAGTTTTATTTTTTAATAATGTTTGATTTGTTCTGTATTTTGATTTGATATTAAAATATATTTCATCTTTTGAGAATTTGAAAAATGTTTTTTTTTTTAAGAATAATTTTTAGTCGAGGATAGAACCTTGCATTACATAAAACAGACAAAAAACAATATTAATCTGAATTTCTGCAACAATCAGCAGCCAATTTTTAATAAATTTTTAATTAACTTACGTGTATCAGGGATCCCCTCTGCCAATCCCAAGCTTATTTGCGAAGCCTTCCCTGTAGTCCTTCAACCAGCAATCAGCACACCACTTTCGAAACGAGACTCGCGCTTCCAATCGCGGTCGATCCGGACATCAGCCAAGCATTAATCATCTCTGCATCCCTCGCACGCATACACACACGTACACTTGAAAAATAATTTCCTTTTTTTTCAGATTTCCACCAGCAGCATCAGCTCGGCTCAGCGGAGCCGCCGTGTGAATTTCATTTTCTCGTTATTACAATTTTATGAGATTACAGCCGTAGAACCGTCCGAAGGACGGAGCGTTTCGGCAACTCCAGCAAACAACAACACTCTACGCGAACGGAAAAATCATCAAAATATACAAACACTGAACCCCACTCCCACACACAAACGAGGAAAAACGCGGCGAGTTTTCCACGGGGGTGGAAAAACTATATCCAACGCACAGCACACAGCAGAACGTTGCACGTAATCAGAATTTATGTGGATTAACGGCCGTAAGTAAGCTGACGAAACGGGACGGGACTCTAGCTCCGCACAGCTTCAGCCTTCACGGTTAAGAAACAATCTCGACGGTAACGGCTGTTAATTTGATAATTTTCCACCAACACCCCACTCCCTCGCCGTAACTTCTCACATCTTCTTCGCCTAAACCGAGGGTGTCAAGTTTTCACTAACGAACCCCGAAAATTTCCTTGATTCGAAAATCTCTTCCTCCAAAATCCTCCACCACGCTTAAAGGGAGTGACGAGCCGTCTGCGAAGGGTTCAGAAATCAATAGAGACCTTTTACTCCTAAGGTAAGGTCTCGGGTTTCACCAAGAGTATCAAAGCTTCAACTCACTTTGCACAATTTCCCACGGCGTATAGAATTGATGTTTGTTGTGTGTTTCACTACCACCACCGGCGAAGGAATCCTTCATCAATCCTCCGACAAAGTGCACAACGGTTCTTCCACTTCACGTGAGTTTATTCAGCACGCCACGGACTTGGACGAACAGACCCACCCAACCCAGCAAGTTGGTCCACACAACCGAGGAAAACAGCTGGTTGAACTTCCACCAGCAGTAGTAATATCCTTAGAACAGTTCACGAACACCACGTTAAGATCACAACCGCAACCGACGAGCGTACACTGAAGACTGAACTCGGGGTTGGAAAAGGATTCGAAAGGAAGTCGCTGTTCAAGCGTCGGAGACTTTGGGGAGGGCTTTTCCGGGGGGGGGGGGGAAAGTTCGTCACGCTCTCTGTTTTGGCACGAAGCTTGGTTTGTTGTGGGATGAAGGTGAGCACTGTGCGAGAGAGCTTGGGAGAGGATGAACTACCGGCGAGGAAAAATGGGAGAGAAAAGGCTATGAGGTTCACTTTGATTTAAGAACCGTTGCAAGAGTTTGAAAATGGGGCGTTGCAAGGGTTTTATATTTTTGTATTTTTGTATTTTTGTATTTTTGTATTTTTGTATTTTTGTATTTTTGTATTTTTGTATTTTTGTATTTTTGTATTTTTGTATTTTTGTATTTTTGTATTTTTGTATTTTTGTATTTTTGTATTTTTGTATTTTTGTATTTTGTATTTTTGTATTTTTGTATTTTTGTATTTTTGTATTTTTGTATTTTTGTATTTTTGTATTTTTGTATTTTTGTATTTTGTATTTTGTATTTTTGTATTTTTGTATTTTTGTATTTTTGTATTTTTGTATTTTTGTATTTTGTATTTTTGTATTTTTGTATTTTTGTATTTTTGTATTTTGTATTTTTGTATTTTGTATTTTTGTATTTTGTATTTTTGTATTTTTGTATTTTTGTATTTGTATTTTTGTATTTTTGTATTTTTGTATTTTGTATTTTTGTATTTTTGTATTTTTGTATTTTTGTATTTTTGTATTTTTGTATTTTTGTATTTTTGTATTTTTGTATTTTTGTATTTTTGTATTTTTGTATTTTTGTATTTTTGTATTTTTGTATTTTTGTATTTTGTATTTTGTATTTTTGTATTTTTGTATTTTTGTATTTTTGTATTTTTGTATTTTGTATTTTTGTATTTTTGTATTTTTGTATTTTTGTATTTTTGTATTTTGTATTTTTGTATTTTTGTATTTTTGTATTTTTGTATTTTGTATTTTTGTATTTTTGTATTTTTGTATTTTTGTATTTTTGTATTTTGTATTTTTGTATTTTTGTATTTTGTATTTTTGTATTTTTGTATTTTTGTATTTTTGTATTTTGTATTTTGTATTTTTGTATTTTGTATTTTTGTATTTTTGTATTTTTGTATTTTTGTATTTTTGTATTTTTGTATTTTTGTATTTTTGTATTTTTGTATTTTTGTATTTTTGTATTTTTGTATTTTTGTATTTTTGTATTTTTGTATTTTTATATTTTTGTATTTTTGTATTTTTGTATTTTTGTATTTTTGTATTTTTGTATTTTTGTATTTTTGTATTTTTGTATTTTTGTATTTTTGTATTTTTGTATTTTTGTATTTTTGTATTTTTGTATTTTTGTATTTTCTGAACATGAAATATTTTTTATTTTAAGTTATAAGCTGAGCTTATAACCGGTTGGTCCTTCGAAAAAAAAAAAACATTGTAAATGAACGAAATCGCCGTAAGAGGGTTGTCGTTTTTTTTTGTAGATGAACTTCATGAACCAAGAGAACAATTTACGTTATGGGTAATTCTCTACCAACTCACACGAAATCGGGAAAAGTTGCCCCGACTCCTCTTCGATTTGCGTGAAACTTTGTCCTAAGGGGTAACTTTTGTCCCTGATCACGAATCCGAGGTCCGTTTTTTAATATCTCGTGACGGAGGGGCGGTACGACCCCTTCCATTTTTGAACATGCGAAAAAAAGAGGTGTTTTTCAACAATTTGCAGCCTAAAACGGTGATGAGATAGAAATTTGGTGTCAAAGGGACTTTTATGTAAAACTAGACGCCCGATTTGATGGCGCACTCAGAATTCCTAATAAACGTATTTTTCATCGAAAAAAACACTAAAAAAGTTTTAGAAATTCTCCCATTTTCCGTTACTCGACTGTAAAAAAATTTGGAACATGTCATTTTATGGGAAATTTAATGTACTTTTCGAATCTACATTGTAACAGAAGGGTCATTTTTCATTTAGAACAAAATTTTTCATTTTAAAATTTCGTGTTTTTTTTCTAAATTTGCAGGGTTATTTTTTAAAGTGTAACAATGTTCTACAAAGTTGTAGAGCAGACAATTACAAAAATTTTGATATATAGACATAAGGAGTTTGCTTATAAACATTACGAGTTATCGCGATTTTACGAAAAAAGGTTTTGAAAAAGTTACTTTTTACGTTTCTTTTTGTTTCGTCGTCCGTGTCTGTCGCGGGTGACCATGAATGGCCATGATCGATGACGACCAACTTTTTCAAAACTTTTTTTCGTAAAATCACGATAACTCGTGATGTTTATAAGCAAACCCCTTATGTCTATATATCAACATTTTTGTAATTGTCTGCTCTACAATATTGTAGAACATTGTTACACTCTAAAAAATAACCCTGCAAAGTTAGAAAAAACACGAAATTTTAAAATGAAAAATTTTGTTCTAAATGAAAAATGACCCTTCTGTTACAATGTATTTTCGAAAAGTACATTAAATTTCCCATAAAATGACATGTTCAAAAAAATTTTACAGTCGAGTAACGGAAAATGGGAGAATTTTTAAAACTTTTTTAGTGTTTTTTTCGATGAAAAATACGTTTATTCGGAGTTCTGAGTACGCCATCAAATCGGGCGTCTAATTTTACATAAAAGTCCCTTTGACACCAAATTTCAATCTCATCATTTCATTTCATTTCAGGCTGCAAATTATTGAAAAACACCTCTTTTTTCACAAGTTCAAAAATGGAAGGGGTCGTACCGCCCCTCCGTCACGAGATATAAAAAAAATGGACCTCGGATTCGTGATCAGGGACAAATGTTACCCCTTAGGACAAAGTTTCACGCAAATCGAAGAGGGGTCGGGGCAACTGCTGTGTGAGTTGGCGGAGAATTACCCTTATGCTACATTAATATGTTCAGTTCGTTCATTAGTTTCGCATCTATTTCTATTTTTAATTGCGTTTTCTTCTACAGAGTCTCTAAGGACGAGAAAGGAAAGGAATTGAAAGTAGGAAGATGGTTTAGTTGTTTTCGTACCATCTTATATACCTTGTCTACAAATCATCATAAAAATGTATTACAAAAGCTCAGCTCAGACTGAAAAATGTTTGTGATTGTTCATGATTATTGGTTCGCTAACAAATTCATAACGTAGTGAAATAAAATTATAGAGCTACTTAGACACTCGTCATTGTTCGCAAGCATTCCAGAAATTCACCCTACAATAAATTCCTGCAAGTACTACCGCCAACTGTCACGATGTCGATATAATTATGATGGTGCTTTTAAACGGCTCGTTGGCGATGAATCCACCAACCTCGTTCGTTACTGTTTTCCTGGAGTAGCAGCAGCAGTCAAGGACGAGTAAACACGTTTCCCACGATTCCCGGAGTTTATTGAATGACGACTCGTAAACATTGCCGTCCACGGAGGTTGGGAAGAGGTGACAAACGCACCCTTCCCCACTTGCTGGAAGGGCAATGGAAACGTTAACGTGCCAAACTGTAATTGGCTCGTTCGGTGGAAATCTGGATAAGACGAAAAGACGAATCAAAATAATGAGGAAATTAATTTTACGGTGGCTTCCAGCTTGTTTGGTTTTATCCACGTTACAAGCTTATACGTGGTGGTGACATTTATTTGATTTTTGGTTGATGTTCACGAATTTCGATTATTTTTACTTCATTCTTTCCTCTTATTCTTAGGTTTGATTTCTCATTTCTCATTTCTTACTTCTTACTTCTTACTTCTTACTTCTTACTTCTTACTTCTTACTTCTTACTTCTTACTTCTTACTTCTTACTTCTTACTTCTTACTTCTTACTTCTTACTTCTTACTTCTTACTTCTTACTTCTTACTTCTTACTTCTTACTTTTACTTCTTACTTCTTACTTACTTACTTTACTTCTTACTTCTTACTTACTTACTTCTTACTTCTTACTTCTTACTTCTTACTTCTTACTTACTTCTTACTTCACTCTTACTTCTTACTTCTTACTTCTTACTTCTTACTTTACTTACTTCTTACTTTACTTACTTCTTACTCTTACTTCTTACTTTACTTCTTACTTCTTACTTCTTACTTCTTACTTCTTACTTCTTACTTCTTACTTACTTTTACTTCTTCTTACTTCTTACTTCTTACTTCTTACTTCTTACTTTACTTCTTACTTCTTACTTCTTACTTCTTACTTCTTACTTCTTACTTCTTACTTCTTACTTCTTACTTCTTACTTCTTACTTCTTACTTCTTACTTCTTACTTCTTACTTCTTACTTACAATCAAATGAAAATTGAGAAAAAAAAAATCTTTCTGTATCAAGTTGACAGATTCTTTTCACGTGACCAACATCAACCAAGTAAAAGCTCCAGGGCTCTCGGCGACAATCAGTCTCTTTAGAAAAATAGGTAAGTCCTTGTCCCAATTTCACTCGTCCTTATCGAAATTTGTCCCCCATTTTGCCCCCGAGGGGTGAGTAAAACACTCTAATCAGCTCTCGGGTAACAACTTTCATTCGCCACGCTAGACATGACACATTATGAAACATGAATATTCATGATTGACAAACTGCCTGCGGGGGTGGAGGCCCTCTGCATTGAAGTGGGAAAAATTTGGGATCCTCTTTAAACTGTGTCGCCTGTCGCTCCAAGCTACAACGAAAAGGGGGTGACAGAATAAAAATTGATTGAGTGAAAGTGTCGGCCGAGGGAAAATCCCCAAAATCACAGCTGTTTTCCGGCCAAAAAATAGAGCAAATAAAAAACCACTCCCCACTGCTGGGTGAAACAGCAAACCACTTTCCTCGCTGGATGCACTCACTGTGGTAAATAAACTGTGCAATTTCCTCAAGCTTCGACGAGCAAGCTCCAACTCACAGCATCTCTTCCCGCCATTCAGAGACCACAAAGAGTCGAAGACGTTGAAGCCCCAGAACCAAGGACTCGAGACCAACAAGAGACCACGGCGTTGAGCGCCTCGAGGGCATTCCACTTGCTTTTTGGAGCCTGAACACCAGAAGAAGGAGGGTTTCTTTTGAGGCAGCAGCATAACACACCTAGTAGTGAGTGTACGAGTACGTCAAGCGAAGCGTGTGTGAAAACCCACTTCTTATGCAAAACCATCATCCTGGGCAAAAGAAAAAAAACGGAGGTGTCACTTTTCCCACGTGAGCAACTTCCTTACAGCTTGGGCTGGGGGTTGGTGGGGGATTGGGAGTCGCATCGACGTCAACGATGACGCCGTTCTTCAGTGGTGAATGCAACCTTCTTTTTTGAGTGTTTGGAGCTGCTTCACGAAAGTACGAATTTGAATAGGAAGCGTTTCTTGTACGCCTATTTTACTCGAAAAAAACTCGAACGTTTATTTAAGTTTGATTGATTGCATACATTTTAAAATAACTTAATATAATGTAAAAATCTACACTTTGAATAACATCATACTTCATGACTCGACAAATCAAAACATTTTAGTTTTCATGTGAAAACGGGTTTAAAAACAGACTAGGCCATCCAATGATAGAAACTCTTGATTTTCTATACAAAACGAAGCACGTGGTGTACGGGGTTATGCAGTTTTGCACAGGAAATTTATTTCATTGAATTGGATGGCTCGGTATCGTTCCCTCCAAGATTGATCCGAATAGGTGAAGATCGAGTCTAAGTCGAGTCAAAAAGTGTACTTAGTTTGCATGCAATGACCCATTTCCAACCTTTTTGAAGCAAGTTCTAGGTTGGAACAAGACCAACAAATGGTTTCAAACAATATGCAAAAAATATACGTACAGTATGTAAAAAAAGTATTTATACCCCTTGGGCACTATGCACATTTTGTGATGAAACATGTAACAATTTAAAGTTTGACAAAACCTTGTACTACGTTTTGTTCAGAAACTCATGCCGAACATTTTGCTACAAAAAGCTCATGAAAAGATGATTTCTATAAAAAGTTATATAACAAATACTATTACAAAAATAAAAAAGGTGCAAAAAAAGTTTGTACACCTTTCGAAAAATTAACATAAATAATGTTATTTGTTGACAAATCACCATAAATCCAGTCTTCCAACTCCAAATAGGCTTCCTTGACTGATGAAAAAATAATTTGGATTAAATATAAAGTTTACTAACTACTTAGTATAAAAATTTATATAACTCTGGAAATTCTATATAAAACTTGTCTAAACTTAATTTTGCAATCTTTCAATTTAACTAAATGTCAATATATTACCATAGAATTGCTAAATAAACATTTTGGAGTAGGAATAACACCGTTTTGAGGGTCTTTGTACACCCAAACGCCGGTCGCATGATTTTGATGCATGGCTTCATGAAAGTATATCAGAATCTGCATGAAAACTGTCCTCATGCATTTTTTGCGATATAGGGGTATGACATTTTTGCCCGTTACCGACAATTATCTACATTACCAATGGCTTCTTGGTTGTATTTTACAAAAAAAAACCTTTAAAGAACGAGGATTTAATCACCAATTTTTTGGTTACTGATCCGACACGCTACCACCGCGCCATGAAAGCTTGATGAAATGTGAGTGAAAGAGCACCAACATATTCTTGTCTTTGGATTGTTGCTTGGGAACGGGCCAGCATTATATGTGTTGGTAAGAACTGCAGATCGCTGAAATGTTTACACGCGGGCAAAAATGATCTACGGGCTTGCCGCAAAAAATGTTATAAAATGTGACATTTTCTGCAGCAAATCCACTGTTGCAGATTTTGAGATATATTTTTCCTTTGGGTGTAACGATAGAATAGATTTTTCGTTGGAATTTCGTACCAACCCGGAATAACGTCGTCGGAAAATCCGCCGGCATCCGAACCGGTCCACGATTCACAAGTCAACATATGTGGCATCGGAAAGGGCATAAAATTTCCAATCTTTTGATACCCACACCCAAACGAAAAATATATCTCAAAATCTGCAACAGTGAATTTGCTGCAGAAAATGTTATATTTTATTACATTTTTTGCAGCAAGCCCATAGATCATTTTTGCCCGCGTGTAAACACGTCAGCGATCTGCAGTTCTCACCAACACATAGAATGCTGGCGCGTCCATGAGCAATAATCTAGAGAGAACATTATGTTCGCGCTCTGTCCCGCACCATTCATCAAGCGTCCATGGCGCGGTGGTAGCGTGTCGGATCAGCAAACTAGAAGTTGATGGTTCAATCCTCGTTCTGTTAAGGTTTTTTTTTCTGCAATACAATCAATCTGCCGTCGGTAATGTCGATAATTGTCGGTAACGGGCAAAAATAGGGACGTGGCGTTACATCGTGCTGCCACCTGGTTTTTTTAAGCGCAAGAGTGTAAAAGTGCTGAGTCATCGTCTAAAAATAGACGGCGTCCTATCTCGCCCAGCAAAATGAAGTCGATAAAGTAGTCGGTTTCGATGAGCAAAAGTGGAAAACGTGGTCTAAAAATAGCGACGCCATCCCCCTATGTCATACCCCTATATCGCAAAAAATGCATGAGGACAGTTTTCATGCAGATTCTGATATACTTTCATGCTGCCATGCATCAAAATCATACGACCGCCGGTTGGGTGCATACATCCAGGATTTCTATAAAACCCACGTTGTTAAATACCTGGACAAAAATTACGAAATTCTATACATTTTTGGCAGGTTGCTCAAACGAAACCATAACAACGTTTTTGCACCTTTTCCTCGACTATGCGCTCTCACCGCTGAATCTTTCAATCTCTCCGAAAACTGCAATGAGAGAACGATTAGAAGCCGACCACGCATAACGTCCTGTTAAACTGCGTTTGCAATCGCGAGTGTGTATTCGGCTATGTTCGGCGCTGAGAGTTTCAATGAGGAGAGAAGAGCAGTTGTATATGAGGCATGAATATTCAGGCGGGATAATTGTAGTTGCTGAGCGCTGATATTGTGATATTTTGTCAACCCTGGCAAGAATTATAACTTTGAATATTCAAAAAACATCTTTTCCTTGTTTGAACACTTTTTTAGAAATCTCTAACCAATTTCAACAAAAAAAAAAACCCACAGTGTGTACTACAAAGACCACCAGCATGCTCTGATATAGTTGATACAATCTAAATTTCAGCAGGTTTGAGATAATTAGGGGTTTAATTAGAATTTAAAGGGTTTTAAGGTTTTTTTTTGGATTTAAAGTAATCATTTTTCCAAAAAAAAAATTGAACAGTTGCACTGATGCAAAATTATGATTTATAAACAAAATTGAACTTCATATTTTCAGAGCAAACAGGTGATATATGTACACAATTTTTTTGTCAAAATATTGTTTCAATAGGGTATTACAATTTCATTCCCAAACAAATTCCACAATTTAAAACACTCAATTTTATTTAATTTGGCACATTTTGACGAGTAATTGACACATAAAACTAATAATTAAAAAACGTTACTTAATCCACCTTTAGGTGGTTGGTGCCTTCCTCTCATTTTTAGAGTGATTACAATCCCCTAAAGTGTCCACATGGTTTATGGATCTCCCCTAACGTGATCGCAGCACCTAAGAGGTCCTAATAAAAATAAGTGACAAGTAAAAAAAATAGACTTCCTACAGACTTTTTGTCAAGATTATACAGACACCGCCTTTCAGGAAAATGGCATCCCTCTACAAGGCTTTTTACGTGGCGATCAGACGGGACCATTTGACAGTGTCTTGCGAACCTCCGTGGTGAACGGACACTAGAGCTGCGGTATTTTTACTACCTAAGCTCAGAGTTATTTCAAAACAAAATTCACAGTCTTTTTAAAGACTACCTGAGTTATTTTCCAAAATTCTAAACAGTCTTTTCAAGACTAACCCCACCTGAAATTTTGTTGTATTTTACAAACGAAGCCATCTTTTAAGAGAACTTTGCTTGCAAAATGCGTCAAAACAAAGGTAAACGCAAATCTTCTGAAGATTTGGTCGTTACGTCGGTGAAGCGTTTGAACGCTAAACCGGCTAACGGAAACAGAAAAAGAAAACAGCCTCTTCTGAGGTCTGATTCTGATTCTGAATGTGAGGTCAATCCTCCAATTCCATTGACAAACAGTTTCGGTGTTTTATCCGAAACTGATGACAAGGAACCTTCTCCTCGTACTGAGCCTTCTGCCGTCGAGAAACGAGTAAAGGCTCCGCCAATTGTTGTGACTTCCGTCTCCGATTTGGCCAGCTTTCGAACGCAACTGAAGAATTGCAAGGAAACTTGCAATTTGAAGGTTTCGTTCCAGCTTGGTCGAAGAGGAGAATGTCGCTTGTTGACGGAATCTTTACAAGATCACCAAACTTTTGTTGGTTATTTGAAAAACCACAAACACAATTTCTACACGTATGAGACCAAGAATGCTCGGCCATTCAAGGCGGTCTTGAAAGGTCTCTCCAACGACTTGTCGGTGGATGAGATCAAAAACGAACTTAAGGTGTTGCTTGGCTTTGCCCCATCCCAAGTAATACCAATGAAGAAAAAATCAAACGGGAATATTTCTCGCTTTGGTTTGACTTCACAATTTTATCTGATTCATTTCAACAGAAATGAAATCAACAATTTGAAACTTTTGGACAAAGTTCAGTTTTTGTTCCATGTACGGGTAAAGTGGGAGCATTTTAAGAAACATGGCGGTAATGGCCAGAATCTGACCCAGTGCCGGCGTTGCCAGGCATTCGGTCACGGTACTGATCATTGCGCCATGGTTCCAAAATGCATGGTTTGCGGGGATTCTTCTCACGACAAGGACAATTGTCCCGTGAAAGAAGTCACCCAATTTAAATGTGCAAATTGTGGTGGAAATCACAAATCAAATTTCTGGGATTGCCCCATCAGAAAAAGGTTTTGGATTCTCGTGCTAAGCATCAGCCGAAATCCAAACCGAAATTTTCTCAAAGTCAGGTTGTACCTGCATCTTTAAATCAAACGTTCGTGCTGTCTCACTCGAACAATTCTAGAAATACCCCTACCGTGGAAAAGTTAGGTAACAACAATGGCATTTCTTATGCTAACGTCGTTTCGGGTTCATCCACGAATTTTAAATCCTCTACCAATCTTTCTGAAATTGGGCAGGTACCTCAAATTTCATTTGAAAATTTTTCTGCTGGCAACGCTTTGGGATCTTCTGATCTCGGCGATGTTACGTTTGAAAAATGACTTTTTGCAAAACTCACTGTTTGGTTTGATTCAAACAATGAGTAATGCTACATCCATGATGGAAGCAATCCAGATTGGATTAAAATTTGCGAATGATGTTGTTCTTACCCTGAAGTTTAATCATGGATCTAAGTAATTCCATCAATATTATGAATTTTAATGCTCGCTCTTTAAAAGCGAAAGAAAATGAATTTTTCAACTTTTACGAGTTCATAACGTGCATGTTGCTGTTATAACCGAAACATTTTTAAAAACTGGCACTTATTTGAAAAGTGATCCAGATTATAAAGTTATAACTAATAACCGAATGAATCGAAATGGCGGTGGAGTTGCAATAGTTATCCACCGTAGTATGACTTATAGCACGTTACGTGACTTTAAGTTAAAAGTTATTGAAAGTTTGGGCATTGAACTTGAAACTTCTTTGGGAAAATTATGATTGCAGCTGCATATTTGCCTTTCCAATGCACTGGGGAAAATAAAAATTATTTCAAAGGGGATTTGAATAAACTTACTCGGCATAGATCTCGATTTTTGATCATCGGTGATTTTAATGCCAAACACCAATCTTGGAATAATTCAAAAGTAAATTCCAATGGTAAAATTCTATTCAGAGATTGCACTTCTGGTCTTTATTCGGTTTTATACCCGAATGGGCCAACTTGCTTTTCTTCTGTTAGAAATCCATCAACAATTGATTTGGTGTTGACAAATCAAAGTCAGTATTGTGGTCCTTTAGTGACTCATGCTGATTTTGATTCTGATCATCTTCCAGTAACTTTTTCACTTTCTCATGAAGCAGTTACCAGACCCAATAGTTCTGTGTTTAATTACCACAAAGCTAATTGGGACAGGTATCAGCATCATATTGAGAATAATTTAAATCATGATTTTGTTTTAGAAACCAAAGCTGATATTGATTCAGCCTTGGAATCTTTAACTAATGCAATTTTGGATGCTAGGAATATTGCTATTCCTAAAGTCCAAGTCAAATTTGATTCTCCCATTATTGATGACGATCTTCAGCTTCTGATTCGTCTGAAAATGTTCGCCGAAGACAGTATCAACGTTCTCGTGATCCTGCACTGAAGCGAATTCAAAAGATTTGCAAAAGGTTATTGACCACAGATTCACTCTCCTGCGAAATGAAAAGTTCGCAAGAGATGTCGAACAAATTAAACCTTATTCCAAACCTTTTGGAAACTTTCAAAGGTTCTTAAGAAACCTCAAAACCCATCCCTTCTTTAAAAGATGGTGATAATATTCTATTAACTAATGGGGAAAAAGCTCAAAAACTTGCTCAGCAGTTTGAGAGTGCTCATAATTTCAACTTGAATGTTTTGAGTCCTATTGAAAATCAAATTTCAATAGAATTTCAGAATATTGTTGAACAAGAATTTTCATCAGATGAAGTTTTTAATACGGATCTGAATGAAATAAAATCTATTATCAAAAAAAATTTATGAAAGCCCCTGGTGAGGATGGCATTTTTACATTTTAATTAAAAATTACCAGAAGCAACTTTAAGTTGCTTGGTCAAAATTTTCAACAAATGTTTTGATTTGGCATATTTTCCCAGTAGTTGGAAAAATGCCAAAGTAATTCCGATTTTGAAACCGGATAAAATCCTGCTGAAGCCTCAAGCTATCGGCCCATTAGTTTGCTTTCATCTATTAGTAAATTATTCGAAAGAATAATTCTTAATAGAATGATGACGCACATTAATGAAAATTCAATTTTCGCTGATGAGCAGTTTGGATTTCGCCTTGGGCATTCAACTACTCATCAGTTGTTGAGAGTTTCAAATTTAATTCGAAGCAACAAATCTGAGGGCTATTCTACTGGCGCTGCTCTTCTAGACATAGAAAAAGCATTTGACAGTGTTTGGCATAAAGGTTTGATTGCGAAATTGAAAAGGTTTAATTTTCCGATTTATATCGTGAAAATTATTCAAAATTATTTGACGGATCGTACTCTGCAGGTATGTTATCAGAATAGCAAATCTGATCAACTACCTGTACGTGCTGGCGTCCCTCAAGGAAGCATTTTGGGTCCAATTTTATACAATATTTTTACTTCTGACTTGCCTGATTTGCCCCAGGATGTCAGAAATCACTTTTGCTGATGACACAAGCATCTCCGCCAAAGGCAGAAGCCTTCGTGTCATCACAAGAAGATTACAAAAAGCTTGGATATTTTCAATTCTTATTTGAAAGAATGGAAAATTACTCCAAATGCTGCAAAACTCAACTTATTATTTTCCCTCACAAACCAAGGGCTGATTTTCTTAAACCAAAAAGTCATCACATTATAAAGATGAATGAGGTAAATTTAAAGTGGGAGGATCAAGTGAAATATCTTGGACTTGGTTTTGACAAAAACCTTACTTACAAGGATCACATTGAAAGTATCCAGGTTAAATGTAACAAATATATTAAATGTTTGTATCCACTTATAAACAGGAATTCTAGACTTTGTCTCAAGAATAAACTGTTAATTTATAAACAAATTTTCAGACCTGCCATGCTTTATGCTGTGCCGATCTGGACAAGCTGTTGCTTAACCAGGAAGAAAAACTTCAGAGGATTCAGAACAAAATTCTGAAAATGATTCTGAAACTTCCTCCCTGGTTCAGCACCAGTGAACTTCATCAATTAGCCGAAGTTGACACTTTGGATGTTATGTCCAATAAGATAATTGATGCATTTCGACAAAAATCATTGCAGTCTTCAGCTGCATTGATCCGCTCTTTATATAGTTTATAAGTTAGTTTAAAGGTATCCCTTTTCCCTTTTGTACATGTAGGACCTCCTACATTTGAAATCACTGAATAGCGAAAGCTACAATATTTCATGAATAAATGAAAGTTGCTAGTATTTAAAATTGAGGTGAAAAGTCATCGTTTGTGATTGGACACTCAATAATATTTTAACTGAATGAATGTACATGGAAAAGAAATTTGAATAAATATAAATTAAAAAAAAAAAAAAAAACGGGACCATTTGAGGTTATGTAAATTCAGACCATTTTTTAAACTGCTTGTAATTTTAGATAGGTAAGTCAGATCTTGAAAATTCTTAATGCACAAGAAAGGTCTTCTCATATGCTTTCTAAAAATATATAACATGTGAGGGTTTCATGAAATTTGAAATTTTGAAATTAAATTTGTCTTTATTGAACTTTCTTTTAATAATTACATTTCATTTACATTCCAAGTGGTATGGCTACATGCTCTACATCTTTGTTATATTTTTCGTTTTCTTATTAACTGTTCATACTCATTTATTTACTTCAAATTGTTTTACATTTTTGCATTGAATCGAATACATTTGAGTTAAAAAGAAAAAAAAAAACACTTTAGCAACTAATCCTAACTTAAAACTAAAAAAGCAAATTCATTGAAATATTCAAAATCATTAGAACGAGTAAACTACGAACTGTATTTTAAGATAAATCCTCCAAGCGTTCTTACTTGTTCCGCACGAGTTTTGCACGAGTTCATAAGTTCTTGTGGTGAAAACAGGTCACTACTGCCTTCAACCGTTGATGCTGGTTGGTTTTCCCTCGGTTGCTAACGGACGCCAGGAGGTGTTGTATTCTCTGCAACTTTTTGCCGCTGATTCAACGGCAATGGCTGCAGATTTGGAACCACTCGAACAGATCCCGCTCCAGGTGACGCCAAAGCAGGAAAATCCACGTCCGTGAAAGTTGGTGGTGTTTTGCGACGATTTGGTTGGTGCCTCGTCGTCGCTTGCTGCCGAATTTTCACAAACTCAGCTCGTTTTGGGCTGCTTCGATTCTTGGTAGAATGGTCACCGCCGCAATTGAAGCATTTCGCTTCGATGTTCTCGTTGATTGTTTCACAAGTTTGAGTTTTGTGCTCACCTCCGCAGGTTGCACAACGACTCTTGATGAAACAGTTCCTTCCACCATGCCCAAACTGCAAGCAGTTTGAACACTGTGTCACGTCACGGTGCACTGGACGATAACGTTCCCAAGTCACGATGATGTTGAAAATTGCCCGAACTGCTTTCAGCTCAGACGGCGTTGTCGATCCTTTCTCGAGATGAACCAGGTACAGTTGATCACGATACTTGATGTCCTTGTTGTGTCTCGTCATCTTGAAGACTTCGATGACGTTCAACTTAAGAGTTTTGAGCTCTTTTTTCAGCACATTCACATCCATGTCGTACAGGCCTCGGAGGACCTGTTTCATGGGGCGTTTACCTGGATCGTCATGGCTGTAGTATTCAATCTTGGTGTTGTTCAGGAAATCCCGAACGTAGTTGTAATCCTTTCTGGTAGGTAGCAGAATTTTGAGTCCATCAGCACACAAGCGAATGGATGCTCGTAAAGCACCAGATTTGATAAACCCGGTCAGCCACTTTCGCACCGAATCCGATGACAATGTTTTCACAAAAATGGGTGGCAACTTTTCCCGCCGTTCAAATTCTTCCTTCTCGCTCACGTCCACAGGGAGGGTAGCGAACTGGTTTCCAGACAATTTTTGAGCGTCCTTGCTCAAACTGCCTGGCTTTGCAGGTAGCGCTTCGGCATTCTTTAGCTTCTTCAAATCTGCCGATCCTGCTGGTGAGGACCGCCTCTTTTTCTTGCCGTGAGGCATTTTTTGCACTTCTTAGCACTTTTTTGGTTTGTGAGGGACGCACGTCTGACTCGCTTCTCTGCTGATCGCAGACTCGGGTTTCATGAAAAAACCACCCTTTTTACCATAATTTTAATTTAATATGAAACAATTTTTTTAACATAACTTTAAAACTGCGTGAATTCAAATAGCAACTTAGGGGGCGTTAAGGAGGATCGATTAAAACCATTCCGGCCAAAATCGGTTGAGCCTGTGACAAGATATTCCAGTGACATTGATTTGATACATACAGCCAAACACACAGGCATTTGCTCAGCTGGTGATTCTGAGTCAATATGTACAAATGAAGGTAGGTCTAGGAGATCTAACTAAAAAGTTCGTTTTTCGAATGATTTTATAGCCTTTCCTCAGTAAACTGAGGAAGGCAAAAACATTAAAAAAATAAGAAATCAAAAACCAAAAAAACAACCAAGTTATATCTAAAATTTTAAATTGTCAATGAATCATTTCGTTCTCACAAGCATCGGATAGCTTAGAACATTTCCAATAAGACAGTTTTGAAAATGGCGATGAAATGGTTTTTTTCCAGAAAAGTTGTTTGATACTACATTGGGTGATGTCCATAGAAAAGTGCTAGCAAATATCCGAAAATTTGTATCTTGAGAAGTAATTTTATGATAAATTTGATAAGGAATATTCGGATAAAAACTACTTGATTTTTTCCAATATGCTTTATACCACAAAAAACATTTTTGAAAATTTCTTTTTATGCTAAGTGGACATATAGTATCACTTTCGAGCTATTGATGGATGTTTAGTTTTTCGCCAGGCAACGATTTAAAAAAAAACTGATTTTTTACCCTATAGCTCAAAGGTTCACAAAAATTAAGGCTTGTACAAATTTTGCTTAAAGTTTTAAAAGAAATTAAACATAATAAGGTTGATTTCACAGTAATAAAATAATGTTGATGGTCTGAAATCAAATTTCTTCAAAATTTATGTAAACCTTGTTCCGCAACAAACCGTCACCAGACGAACCTCCCCGGCGGCACCCGGTGGCATCAAAATGCTAAACTAAACCAACCATAAACTAGACCACATCCGATGCCACAGCCCAGCTCTAAAACGGGAAGCACGGAAAGGGTTTCTGCTTGATATGCTTCGTATTCTTGGAACTGGTGCTCTAAATGTAAATTGTGCAACCGCGCAACACACCGAGGCCATCCGCGGAATTGAGTTGAATCAGCGGGCAGGACATTATGCGCAAGGCAGCTGGAATTCTGCGTGCAAGTCGATGGAGCGCGAGGATTCATGAGACCCATAAGCTACTTTACTGTCAGTTGAAGGGTACTTAAGGGTGTTTAAGATGTTGTCCACTGCAAGTTAGGTAAAATTATTTTAATTTTTAATTTAGATTGCACATTGCAACAATTCCAAAAAAATGTTGACAGTATGAGAAATAAAACATGAGAATTCAGAAAACAAAATCACAAAAAAATAAAACTGCACGCACGCCACAACAGTAAAAAGCTACCAAAATGTATCACTTCTTGATGTGACTTCTGTGGTAATGTCACGCCACCTTACTACTGGGAGTGTAAATTGGCGTTGCGCAAGTTGAACGTCTTCAAAGTAGCGTGCAAGAAGTATAACCAGAAGGATGACACTCTATTCTGGTTCCATTCATTGTTTGTAAACCACAATGGCTCTCAGCGAATACGATGAATGAATCACGAGGGACTCTCGAACGTGGCACACCTGTTTCCCAAAGCAGAGAGAGAGAGAGAGAGCTTACACAGGAAATTATGAATGACCGCCATGTCAGAGCTGGCTGGGGATTTCCCCTTTTTGAAAGAGGGAGTTGGGCGATAATTCATTGTGGAGCATTCTCCCACGAATAATTGCCTGTCAGAAGGGGTGATTGTGCATAATTGAGATGGGCTTTGTTTTGAAAATGTACTTCTTGTTAGAATCTAGCTGGATGAGTTGGCAGTATTGATCTTGACAATTGAAAGTGAGTTGCATTAGAAACAAAACCTTGCAACTATTTTAGTAACTAAAGTGCAACAAAAATTGAACCTTTCAAGCTTTATCAAACTCTCCAAACTTTAGATGCTCGAACAAAACTCTTTATAGAAAGAGGAATTCAATAAATTTCCCCCATTGTTTCCCATCGCGGCAACTTAACCCCTCTTCTTAAGCCGGTGACTTATGATGCGGTTCCCACAAATCATCGATAAACAACTCTCTTGCTTTTGCTTCCCTTCCGGACTGATATCGAAACGCGATCGCATCAAGCAATAACACTTTCACCAACGCCATCAACCGCGCAGCATTGATGTATCGTTTTCGGCAAGAAGTGTTTCAATGTTCTTCGACAACAAAAACAACAACACTTACCGGTTCCCAAATTGCTAAAAAGGGGAGAGAGAGAGTAAATATTTTGTCCAGAGGCACTTGGCCGATGGGGCTGGTCCAGTGGTAATGTGCTTTGGATCGCATTTTCCACCCCTCGTTGGCGTTGGCGCTCCCTGAGGGGCGGAAATTGGGTCATTTCTCGTCGTTTTGTCGTAAGTGTATGTTGGTGAGTTGGACTGGGAGGAAAGGAAGCAGGATTATGAGCAGTTCTCTATGAAACATTAGATTCAGGATACTTTTCATATCAAGCTTACACGTTACAAATTCGATGACACAAATCGTAAACAAATAATATTTATAATCTTTTAGAGGACCGAGTTGCTTTGGAGAATTGGACGGTTCGCGTCGCGGTCAACAAGCCGGATTTTCGTTGCCGTTTCCGTTCCGCAACCTGTGCTAACTAATATTCCCGTCCCTGCGAAATATCTTAGCTGTCATCGGGTGGTAGGCCTTTCGAAAAAAAAAGTCGCATTACAAAAAACTTTTGCTTGAAAGAGATAGCAAATCTGATGCAAACATACCTACTTCTGTGGCACTCGGAGGTGTGATTGTATTAGTAAATTTTCGACTAGAAAGCCTTATACTTATTTAAATAAATGGTTTTCATTGTATGTTGCGAAAATGCAAGCTTTTTGCTTTTCACATTGCGCGCTAATTTTATTCAAAGTTTCACCCTCACAATCGTGTTTTTTTTCTTAACTTATTTTTATTATGTCCTTTTAGATGCTGTGACCAGGTTGGGACCGAGGATCAGTAAAACAATATATAATAAAAAAAAATCCTTAAATTCTATACTTGGAGATCATGTAACTGACGAAGGTTACTTGGTCCAAGCGGGTCTTGCAGGTCTTGAACCTGCCGGTGTACTCGGAGAAAATCCCCCACAGCTCAGCCGAACTGTAGAGTACCTCCCCGGCTTCCTTTTCCGTGGCTCCACCGTCTCGGGGGCCTCCTTGGCTGCTTCCTGCGGGATGAGGGCGATCCTTGGATTTTCCGTCCGGAACTGCGCCCGGTAGCAGAGGGAACTACGCCGGCGTAAACGCCGGAACTGCTGGACTCTGCTTCTCTGCCTTCCTTGCCGGCGGTTTCGGTTTCGACGCCTGCTGGCGCCTCCGGATAAAGTCCGCACGCTTGGGGCAGCTGCGGTCCGTGGCTTCGTGGGCTCCAGAGCAGTTGGCACACCACTTCGGCTCGGCTTCTTGGACTTTGCACTCGTCCGTCTTGTGGGGACCCCCACAGTTGTTGCACCTCCCCTTGAGGTGCCAGTTCCTGGTTCCATGACCCAGCTGCAAGCAGTTCCTGCACTGGGTCAAGTTCGGCCGCTTGTTCCGGTAGGCCTCCCACCGGATGATAGAGTTTGCCACAACTTTCACTGCAGAGAGCTTTTTCAGATTGGTGTATCCCTTGGGGAAGACCACAATGTACGGAGTTTCGTCCACGGTGAACTTTTCCTTCCGCTTGATGACATGCACCTCCAGCGCGTCCAGCTTCAGATCCCTCTTCAGCAGGTACTTGATCTCGTCCGGTTTTAGTTCATCAGGTAAACCACGAAGAACTACCCGATGATTTCGTTCGCGCCGCCGTTCGTGGGTGTAGAATTCCACTTTCTTCTTCTTGAAGAGCGTCTGCCTGTGTGGATCAATCGGACCGCGCACTGGACTCACAATCCAGAGGTCGCCGGTTCGAATCCCGAGGAGGACGCAAATAAATTCTAAGTGTAAATATAGGTTTTCGGTGCCCTCTCCCCGTGCCATACCTTCACACTTAGGAGACCCGGGAGGCGGAGTCTTGTCGCAAAAAGAACGATACACGCCTGTGGATCCGTTGACGAAACCGCAAGGTTTAAGAGGGCCACATAATAAGGTGTTACGTCGATTCCGTTTTTTCCGTTTTTTCTTCTTGAAGAGCTCTTGCAACTTGTCAAAATCTTTGACAGAGAAGCAGGTCACCTTGGTTCCAAATCGGATTAGTTTGTAAATCGGGTTGAAACTAAATTTACAACTTTCCACTATTGCCACGAGCTTGTAAAAATCCGTGGTGCTCTTCACCGCCAAAGGTGGTTGCTTTTGTTTACCTGCCGACTGGCCGGGTGATGAAACCGCCGGGGAGTCTCCTCCTCCTGCTGGGCTGGCATTGTTGTTGTTATCGTTTTCCGCTAGCGGGCTGAACTTGTTGTTATTGAGCACATTCTGCTCCACTTTTCCTTCTCCGACGACAGCTCCGGTGATCTCAGGGGTCTTCTTCCACTTCCGATTTCCGGGGATGAGTTGAAAATCATCCGTCTCGGAGGTCTAAAGGGGCATATTTTGGTATGGTGGACATTAGGGTGGTCCACATTTTAGGGTGGTTCAGAATTTTTATTTTGGCGGGATGACGAGATAGCGCTTCGGTGTCTTGAGAAAAATTGTAGGGGACACTATTTTGAGCAACTTTGCTAAAGAGCATAAAGCTCTTTCTTAAAACGGGAAGTTTTTAGAGCCATTTTTGTGATTCAGGTTAAGGTGTTAATGAAAAAATGAGTATGTCGTATCTAGTTGGTGTCTTATAGACATTTGTAGAGCTTATAAAAACACACATTTATCTTTCAAGAGAACGAAAATCGGACATTTTCAACGAAAGTTATAGCCAAAATACGACGAAAAAGACGCCATTTTGAAATATGAATAACTTGAAAAGGTGCAGTTTGACCTCGCTCTAAGGTGCATCTGAAAGTACACATTCTAGAGTACATTTGCTGACAATATTTCGGAGGTCTTTCTTGTTTACCTCATTCAATCTCAAATTTTCAAATGAGCATTTTTAAATCGTTTTTTGCCCATAACTTTTGATAGAATTGACCAAAATTAGTTTTCCTTGGACAAAAATGTTCATTTTGGCAAGCTCTACAATTGTCTAGAAAAAGCTAAAAAATTTAAAAAATGATACAGTGCACAGTGGGCGAAATGGAACCCAAAATCGGACTTAATTGAACGCAGCTGGTTCCCTGGTATGAATAATAGTGTTTCTTATGTAAAAAAATCCGGGGAATCGATTGGTGAATGTGTCAAACTTTCAAGTGCAAATCGTCATTCTTATGTAAAATTGTCTGATCTTTACGATAAAAATATTTTCAGATTTTTTAAATCTGACCTAACATTTGAAAACGGCCAAAAATGCTTTTATAGCGGAATTGGGGTTAAATGGAACCTAGATGATTTTTGCGGTTCAAGTGGTTATTTTTACTGGATTCCTGGGACATTTTCACATAAGTTAAGTGCATTTGGGAAGGCCGCATAAAGCCTCCGCTTTAAATACAGACCGATTTTCAAGAAAAAATGTGAAAAAATGGGGAATTGGGGCAAAATGGATCCTTTGCCGTTTCGTGCGGTGGATGAAACCATCACCAATCGATTCCCCGGATTTTTTTACATTAGAAACATTATTATTCATACCAGGGAACCAGCCGCGTTCAATTAAGTCCGATTTTGGGTTCCATTTTGCCCACTGTGCAGTGGTTGTAAAAGAATAAACAAGTTTTAGCTGAATTATTTCAGGAATCACCCAATTAATACACAAAAAAAGCAATGCAATCCACTTTAACGACCCCCGGGTCTTTAGTGGGCTCTGTTAATACACATTATTTCTGAAATATTTCAGTCACCATACAGTGGGCTAACATTTGTAAAAAGATAATGATTATGTCTTGATCTCGGTAGTACCTGGAAACATCATCAAATCAAACCATCCACATTCACGACCCCAGGTTTTTTTTGAGGTCTATATTGCAAGTTTCTGCTCGAACCTGGGAGTCCGAAGGCTTGAATGGGAGGGCACCCAAACCTCTTTCTACTCCAAGGACCGTTCCACCCCAGGGTTCGAACTGACGACCATTGGATTGCGAGTCCAACCGCCGCCAGCGATGCCACCATAGCAGGCTTGGTTTGGTGTCTTGTTTGTCTTTATAGCAGGGAGACGACTCCCACTCCTGGAATGACTTCGAGATTCCCAGTTGAAGTTTGGCCAGACAGGCTTAGTCAATTTAGTATGTCAAGATTTCAACAGAAAAGCCTACTACAAGTGTGGGTAAAATATGCTTTCTGACACTTATAATGAAAACTTGCTTTGGAGATCAGCATCTAATTCCAGCGTGCGTCTCTTGGTGCCATATCAGCACTTTGACGTTCAATTACAGCTCATTAAACACGTTTTCAACTGAAATCCGGTGATTAATAGTTCAATAGGAAGAGAGCAAGCGAGTTTTTTATAAATAGTTTTTTTTTCCAAAATAAGTTGTTTAAATAGTGGAAATGGGCAAATAGGATGGAGTTAGGAACGAGAGCTTAACCTGCCAAACATACGGGAATTTCTCCTAATTGTACTAGATTTGTTTTTAAAGATTCCGAAAATGAAAAATGAAAATTAAAAATTCAAAATATTTTTTTTTATTGAACAACGAATTGTTTGTGCACAGGCAAACTTCCATAAATCAAGAAAATGTAGGTAAATGAAAATGTAGTATAAACTTATTACCAAGTTCGTGTAGAGTTTCCCAGAGATACTGAATGAATTGTACGAGTCGTTATGATAAAGCGACAACTGAGGAAATAACAATGTGACAACATAATTTGTAGCGGGTCTCAATCATGCGGGGCAGCACCACCAGCCCAGCCCATGTGTGTCTGAGCCAAGAGACATTCCCCCAGGATCAATTTCTTCTAACTGTCGTGAGAATTCATGATTTATGAGCATCAAATGGGTTTTCTTGAAATGACTTGAAGGAAAAAGCTGCCAGTTTGATTTTATTGAAATATTTTCTTTTCCCGGAGATGAACTTTAAACCATTCCATGATTTTGTGTGACCTTTCAGAATTTATGCACTTCTACCACATGTTGTGTGTAAATTTTTATTGCTGCAGAGCGTTCTTTTTATTATTTTTCTTCCCGTCAATACTACCACGAACGAATAATAAAACCATCATATTCTATTTCTATTTTCGCACGAGAAAGCACAGGCAAAATGCGCCAAGCCATTTCAGCTTTAACGCTGATAACGGGTTCAGAGCGGATGGAAAACATACGTACGAAAACGAGCTTTCCACCACCTCCCAAAAAGAAGACGACGATCGTCTGCCACTTTCGGTTCTACCTTCTTCATGAATTTTTATTTTTACGTCCTCGTCCCATGAATGTGTGGCATTCATATTTCCTTATTTTCCTGGGGTTACGTTAACTTTTTTTTTTTTGTGCTGCTCTCACTCTTTCTCTCCCTTTTGGCCAAGTTCTTCCCACTTTTGGGGGAAAAGCATCAACCCACTCGCACTCACACACTCACTCTGGTGAAAAAGGCGACCCCGAAAGGAAGCTTATGTGGCTGTCTGATTTCCACTAGAAATAATGTCGTCACTATATCGTGGTCCTCCTCGACGTCTCCGTCGGTTCTGCTACTAGTGAAGTGTGATGGAAAATGTGGGTTTGTGTGCGTGTGCGTGTGTGTGTGCGATAAGGAAGGCGGGAATCTGTCAGCTGTCTGAGTAGGGAATTGCTAGTTGGCAGGACGTTTCCGAAAATAGTTTGATTTGCATGGTGATGAAAAAAGATTGAGGAGTAGGGAACGTTCTTCTTTTTTGTCAGATAATTTACAATTCTAAAATCTCAATTTTACGACTTTTTGTCTCTGCTCTCCCTTATTGGTCCTCTCAGGATCGGATATTAATTTTCAAATGATTTGAATGATTCATAAAAATTTTAAGAGACCTTTGCATAAATTTGACAAAGTTTGATGAAATCAGGCTTAAATGAAAATACAGTGTGCACGTATTGACATTATACAATGGCGGAAGTGAAGTTTTTCAAACAACTAATTGCTTTTCCATCGATTACACAAAATATTTTCAAGAGTTCATTTTGTTCGGTAGTTCGATATTTATCATAAACAAACCATAACTTTAAACTGCTGCCAAAATGACACAAAATATTTGTTGATGATTTGTCATCAAAACATCACTCCAAACAGAATTTCGTTATACAGTGTACTCTTTTACGCGGTTCGTTACGTTTTTATAAATTGTCGATTTCTCTGGAACGACGCAATACAGTATGGCCCATAAAAAAATGCGACATTGTTATTAGGTGTAAATCGGGACTATTTTCACTATTTATGATGTATGTAGCATTAGGGTGTAATATGGTTGTATGGAAAAAAATAAAGTTGTCAAAATTTAGTGAGCACAGCACTTTTTTAGTTCCTTCTGGGGTCCTAAACAACTCCCCAAAGTTTGGGACCGATTGGTTTAGTCCTTACTTTGCGCAAAGCGATTCAATTTTCCATATAAATTTGTATGGGGAAAATCATTTTTTGATTTATCAAATCCACGTTTCATGTTATATCAAAACCGGACTCATATTCGCATGCTCTGGAATGTCCTCTACAACTTTCGCGAAGAAAGTATGGTGCTAGCTTGCCCCTAAAAAAAGATACAACGTGTTCAAAACTCGTCTAAAACGTGTTTTTTGCTCGAAAATCACGTTTTAGACGAGATTTGAGGACGCTATATCTTCTTTCAGGAGCAAGTTAGCACCATACTCTCTTCGGCAAAGTTGTAGAAGACATTCCATAGCATCCGAATATGAGCCCGGTTTTGATATAGCATGAAACGTGGATTTGATAAATATCAAAATCCAAAAAAATGATTTTCCCCATACAAATTTATATGGAAAATTGAATCGCTTTGCGCAAAGTGAGGACTAAACCAACCGGTCCCAAACTTTGAGGAGTTGTTTAGGACCCCAAAAGGAACTGAAAAAGTGCTGTGCTGGAAAATCGATTTTGATATTACACCCTAATGTAGCATGTGTACATGTTAAATAGGTTCAAAACAAACAATCAATGCCTTTAAAACCATTCCCTTAGCATACAATAAGTTACAGCTCATTGAATTTTATAATTTTCCAATTTGCTCTACGCCCAGGCCATATAAAGAAAAACATTTTTCATGTTGGTCGATCTGGATAGCCTATTATGGCATTTTTATGGACTAAAAAGTATACAGCCTTCAAGGTTACTGTTTTTGAGAGTTGTAAGAGTTATTTCCACCGAATTTTACGCATTCTATTTACCAGTTATAGTAAAATAGTGAACTTTTCAAATATATCCCGATTCTGAAAATGCATCAAATTTTGGGATTTTTTGGAGTCTGCAATGTTTTAACAAAAAAAAAAACAAATGCTGCTAATGATGGTAATTGATACTAACAGATGCTCTGATGTGACTTTTTACAATATAGAGCCGCTGAACACGCTTTTGAGCCATCGACAACGATTTTAAGTTATTGATTTATTTTGACAGAATCACACAAAATAATAACAAAAATGGCATTTTCACACAAATTATCAATTTTAACAAAATTAAAAAACTTCGTTGATTGGGCGTATTTAAGAAGGACTTCTAAAGATGCTTTCGGCACATTGTTGGATATTTTAAACTGTTTCGTTTTTGAAATATAAATTATTTAATTAGGGTAAATATTGTTCCAAAAATACATTCATAATTGTAGACCGCCTGTACACAGTTTTGGTGAACTGTTAAAAACTATCATGACGATATCTTCAAAACATACTAAACTAACACCATAATACATAAAAAATCAGATTGTTGAAAAAAATTAAGAATGGCACCACTTTTTCTGTGAAAAAATGCACATATCGCATTTTTATGGGCCATACAATATTTTTGCAATGTTTTAAAATCAATTTGTAGGTTTTGTTCAGATCTACAGAAAGCTTTTCGAAGCTTTGCAAGCTTCAACAATTGTAGAGTTTAAGAGAAATCAACGAAACAAAAATTTAAAATTTTATTGGTTTTAAAAATCCTTTCCATAAGACGAGTTTTTAATTAAAAATTAACTTACAATCCATTTCAAAACATCTAAGATTTGATGTTTTTGATTTTTTTTGCTGAACATTGCCAATCTGAATAAATCAATAATTTATTTTAATGTTAAACTTTGGCGTATGTTGAACTTTGATTTCCCTGCTTTTTATGAAGAAAAAACTTCGCATTCATTTTTCACACACTTTGTTGCGACTCAAAATCTAACGGTCTAATACAAAAATTACCCTACATATAAAAACATTAAAAATAAACTAAGGAAACATAAACAATGCAAGTATTTTTCAGTTTCAGTTAGAGGGTGACGATTCTCGAGAATTTCAATTTCCCGGGAATCGAGAGTTGAGTTTTGCCATTTCCCGGGAATTCCCGGGACCCGGGAATTTTTTTATTTAGCCAATAGTGTTCCCTCAATCTACAAATACAAAATCGTTTCTCGAGCCTTTTTGGGACTCGATTTGCAGTTTGAAATGTTTACGAATCTTCATTCGCACTGATTGATTTTTCCAAAGCTGCAGAAAATTTTTGTTGAACTTGTTATTAGATTTTTTGAAAGTAAAAAAATAACTAATATATAATTATCCATTTATGCAATATGGCATTCTGCAATATGATAAATAACGACTCAAAACAAAAATTTAAGTTGATTTTTTTCTTCTTAAGGTCAACTGTAAATGTTCACAATTCGCGGACTTAATGTCCGCTTACAAAAAATGCCTGATTTTTATTCTTTAAATATAATTTAATATGCAAAACACAAAATGACTCGATAAAGCGAAATTGACATACTTAGAATTAAAAAAAAAGACTATGAGTTATGCTATGCTCGAGAGGGAATATGGAAATTAAACTTATCTTGAAAAGGCTTTTCCCTCTTAGTAATAAAAAAATATTTCATTTATGGTGTGTAACTGCTAATTATGCTTCAATGTTAATTTTGGGTTCCACATTTTTTGGTTACACTCAATTAAAGTTATTGGAATTTTTGAAAAGTTAAAATTCACACTTTTAGAATAAGAAGATTAGAGAAGCATTGATCAATTCAATCTTGGAAATCGAACATTGAACATCCAATGTTCTAAATAATTTCGAATTTTTCAAATGTTTTTCAGATTAGTTTATTAATTTTGGTTCGATATTTATACAGCAATTCCATTTGATAAAAAGTTTTCGGGCTTTTTTGGGAAATAATAGACCCGTAAAGTTCGTTAGGTGGCCTAACTTAATTTTCGTATGAAAATTTAAAATGGTAGTTTTGATTGAAAAGTCTTATGTCTGAAAATATTTTATCGGATTCCTCGAAAATTTCACATAACATATCAAATTGGCGATGTCGAACCGTACGTTTCGGAGATATGATTTTTGAAAATAAAAACTGGGTTTTTCGACGAGCCACGCGCAAAACGGAAAATGACGAAATCGGCAAAAATCAACTTTTTCACGAAATTTCAGCGATGACCTATAGATGTTATGGTACCAAAAGTTGCGTCTTTCAAATACGAAAATTTTGGTACCCAAACATCTATAGGTCATCGCTGAAATTTTAAAGTTATCGCAGTTTTAGTGGAAAAAGTTGATTTTATGCCAATTTCGTCATTTTCCTATTTTTGCGCGTGGCGCGTCGAAAAACCCAGTTTTTATTTTCAAAAAATCATATCTCCGAAACGTACGGTTCGACATCGCCAATTTTTTGATATGTTATGTGAAATTTTCCGAGGAATCCGATAAAAATATTTTCAGACATAGGCTCTTTGGTCCAGACACGGTCAAAACGCCATTTTAAGTTTTCATACGACTTTTTCAATAGTTAAGCTAGATTTTTGGAACTTTTTACTATTTTTCCCAAATAGCCAAACTCATCACCTTTCTTTGCGTCTAAGACAGCTAAAATCGGATGAAATGGCGCGAGATATGATTTTTAGAAAAAGTGGTTTTTGCGAAAATGACGAAAATTGCCATTTTTGAACCACCCTAGCACGATGTAGGCCACCCTAATGGCCAAACAAAAAAATACGGGTCTAATTATTTTGGCCAAGGAACCCCCAGAAAAATTTTGAGCCCGATCGGAGAACTTTTTTTTTGGTTTAGGCTCTTTTCAAATGGAATTGCTGTATAAGTATAAAATTTCCCGGGAGTCTCGACCAAATTTCCCGGGAATCGGGAGGTCAAAAAATTGCCGATTTCCCGGGAAATTTTTCCCAGGAATTCCCGCTCGTCACCCTCTAGTTTCAGTCCATTAAAAATGATCTACTTTTTTTCAAAATTCGATTTTCTTTTTGTATTTTTGAAATCGAAATTGTATTTTTAATAAAACTAAGTGTGACTTTCTATGGCTAAAGAAGTTTCCATACAATTCTGGCAACCCGCCATGCAATAAAGCTATTGAAATATTTAAAAATCTGCATTTTGTGGATGGATTTCCGGATCGATTTTGTGTCTTCAGCAAAATGTAAGTGTTGTTTAGAACCTTTTAGAAAAAAATACTCTTTTTTTATTCGGACTTTTCACAGATAAAAATAACTGCGCAAAATCATATCATATGCTGATTTGGATATTTTAAGTGCCAATCTTTTGAACTATGGCACAAGTTGGTTATTTGGAAATATTGCCATAACTTTCAAAAGCCTTGGGAAAAAACTAATATCAAATTAAGTTTGCAATCGAAAAGTACCTTACATAAAATTCGAAAACGTGCATGGTTTACAAGTTTAACCACCTAAACATCGAAAAAATTGTGTAAAAATTGCTGCTGAAAAAAAACTCCAAAACTTAAAAAAATAACTGTAAAACTACCTTTAAGATTTTTTTTCTATCGAAAAAAATTTCAAATCTAAACCAAATAATTAATGTCAATTTTACAAAAGAAATGGAAGAATTGAAATATTGTATGATTTAGATTTTACATTACAGATCTTCAATCAATGGGATTTCATATTCCTTTTTTTCATAGTTTTAATGAAATGATCAATTAGAAAATTACTCTCGAATGTTAATATTGTAACGTTTATCTAATACACAATATAAACGACGATTCTCTTTATTAATTTAAGTAAAGTGAAATTGCTAAATTTTTAGTAACTAAAATTCTGATTTTTTAAGCTTTATAGGTGATTCATGTTTGTACAGATTGTGGGCTAACCTAATTCTATGCTGATACACATTAGGGTTTATTCAACGTATATTTTGGAACTCACTTGCAAGGGAAACAATAACTTATTTCTTTTCTGAAGACTATAGGGTAACAGTTTTTGTCCGTGACTTCGATTAATCATGGCTTTGGATAATCAAGTCTGTATTTGCTCTGTTTCTGCAATTTTCCAAACATCAGACAAAAACTTTCCTAAAAGGTAGTTACTCTTCATAACAATAATAAGGAAAACAAAATCAAACAGAAAAACAAAGTGGGTAAACTACTTATAAAATATCTCAGAAGCCTACCAGATTCATTCATCAAAATAATCCCATTCATATCGCCCACTTCCCAACACATCATCAAAGCCATTCGTCCAGCGGGACTGCTGCAGATCCGAAAGGCTATAAATTTTCATCACCTTGCGCCATGTCTTGCTGCTGACTGTTGTAAATTTTAATTAATTAGAATATAATTCCATTAACTTTTATTAGCTTAAACCATCCCAAGCACACACTCTCTCTCTCTCTCTCTCTCTCTCTCTCTCTCTCTCTCTCTCTCTCGTGGATCCAAACACCTCCACAGATTTTCTTCAGCTCAGCTTTCAAGCCTCCGAAAGAAAAAGAGAGATGTTCCAGCAGTTATCATAATGCAAAACCAGCAGATGACTTTTTTTGCCTACTCTCAGGGATAGGAGGGTTGAGTTTTGGCTTTGGCCAGATCCCGTCATCATTTTGTGTGGGACTTGCGACGAGATGCGGCCCGGCTGGGCAATGTTATTTTTCCACCCTCCTACTCTTTGGAAAGGCATTAGCTTTTCTTTTCTTTTTTCCTGCTTTCTCCACTCATTTTCCTTTCATAGGCTAATTTCCCAGCGCATTTTTTTTATCTTCACGCCCGTTACCTCCTGAAGAGCAGCCCTCTTCACTTTGGGAAAACAGCTGCGGAGCGATAAAAGTGTAATAAAAGATAATAAAAAACAATCTTCTTGAGCGGGGGAAGAAAATCCGCCCTTATTAGATAAAAGTGAAATAAATTATAATAATGCACAAGCCGTCCCACCTCACACTTCCCGCTCACCCCACAACCGCGGAGGCTGGTGGATGTCGTCCTGGCATCAAGTCAAGTGTTGTTGTCGTTGTCGGGGCGCCACCATCATAATCATCAGCCACCAGCCAGGACCCGTTGGAGGCCGTTTCACACCACGAACTTTGGAGGTACAGTTTGGAAAAGCTGCAACCATGAGCCCCAAGATGATGCTCGATTGGAGAAAAGCTTCTTAAGGTGGAAGTGGGCTCACGGGTTGGGCTACATGAAATCTGTAGAAAGGAA
This sequence comes from Culex quinquefasciatus, assembly GCF_015732765.1. NCBI lineage: Eukaryota > Metazoa > Arthropoda > Insecta > Diptera > Culicidae > Culex > Culex quinquefasciatus. The sequence continues at coordinate 118,180,901 of NC_051863.1, read as the reverse complement.
ACAATAATTTTACAAAAATACAATTATAAGTTGCCCACCATTGAAAACAGGCTAATATCAACTCTTTACAAAAACGAATTATTAGCACCAGTTGGTAGAGGATAATCCAACGCATCTTCTGAAACTTGAATTTCACTTAAATAGTGTTTAGATTTGGCTGTCGATGCGAAAAACCAAACGGCTTATATGCCACACTTATGGAAAATTTCCTTGATGGAGATTTGGTAACAAACATTAAAACGCGTTTTTCTCGGAATACTTGATTTGGCATAATAACCGAATCTTCAATTATGGGCAGTTCATGTCTGGAGTTTTTTTTTTAAAGGTCCTATAAACCAAATTTTCAGTTTTTGCTTTTTGGGTGTTTTTAGAACCGCCTTGAGTCAAAATCAAACCATCCACATTAACGACCCCGGGTCTTTGTGGTCTCTATTGCAAGTTTCTGCTCGAACCTAGGAGTCCGAAGGCTTGAATGGGAAGAGCACCCAAACCTCTTTCTACTCCAAGGAACCTTTCACCCCAGTGTTTGAACTGACGACCTTTGGATTGTGAGTCCAACCGCCGCCAGCGATTCCACCGGAGTAGGCTGCCGCCTTGAGTCAGGGGTATTCAAAAACACCCAAAAAGCAAAAAATGAAGATTTGGTTTATAGGACCTTTTCAAAAAAAAAAAACTCCAGATGTATACCTTTCGACTCAGAATCGAAAACTGAACCAATTTAAGTCTGTCTGTGTGTCTGTGTGTTACCAATAATGTCACTGAGTTTTCTCAGCTATGACTGAACCGATTTTGATCAAACCGGTCGCAATCGACTCGGTTCAGGGTCCCATATATTGCTATTGAATTATTTGATGTTTCGATAAGTAGTTCAAAATTATGAATTAAAATGTGTTTTTGCATATATTCGAATGTAAGATAAATTATTGGAAATCCAATCAAATATCATCATTAAGGCTTTTGATTTTTCACGGCACAAAAATCGAAATTTCGCGGCATGCCAATTACAAAACATTTGAATTTCACGGCAATTCCACGATACTCTAAAAACTGCTCAAAATAAATGTAAAAAAGAGCTCTTTTAGTGTAATTGAACAGAAAATTATTATTTAAAAAAAAATGTATTGGATTTATCTTGAAATTTCTTTTTGGAGAATTCCCGTCAGTTAAATTCATGATTCAGCAAATTTAATTTAATTTCATTGAGATAAGAAGAAGTAAAACAAGTGTTATAAAACTAACAAAATATTAAACATTACTTGTTTTTGTAGTGGTCCTTAGCCTGTCCCATTTTGAGGTCATGTCGAGAAATTTCATGTGCTCACTTTTTAAATGATAGATTATGATGTTAGGAACAATGTTTTCTTAGACAAGAAAAAATAATAAAATGCTTTCTCGCACCACCTAGTCAATTTACTGAAAAAAGTCACTTTTTTGAACAAATTTTCTAAAATCGCTTGGAGTCAATACAAAAACTGTTTCGATCAGGTGTGTATTGTCTTCAAACGATAGGTTTTTGTCCATATATTAAGATGAACTATCAATATCAAACCAAAACTTAAGTTTTTGGATTCTTCCAGGCGGATTCATGTCAAAAAAATCGCATTTTTTCGAAACTTTTTTTCAGAAATGCTCATTTAATTTACTTACTTTACTTACTTACTTTTACTGCTCGTACAACCTCCGGGTCATGAGCTGTCTCCAGATGCGCTGCCACTGGACTCGGTCCTGGGCTGCTACTCTCCAATTCCGCTGCGGAACTCCCACACTTTCCAGATCTTCCTCCACTTGGTTCAACCACCGTGCACGTTGCGCCCCTCCGCCGCGTTCCAGCCGGCTCCGAATTAAACACCAACTTCACCGGATTGATAGTCTGGTTCGGTTGGCGCGCATCCAGCGCGTCCGGCATTCTTGCGACGTGTCCGGCCCACCGGATTCGGCCAGCCTTGGCGACCTTCCGAATACTTGGCTTGCCGTAGAGTTGCGCCAGCTCGTGGTTCATCCTTCTCCTCCATACAGTGTTCTCACGCACGCCGCCAAAGATCGTCCTAAGCACTCGTCGCTCGAAAACTTCAAGCGCTTGCAGGTCCTCCTCGAGCATCGTCCACGTCTCGTGCCCGTAGAGGACGACGGGTCTTATCAGCGTTTCGTACATGGTACACTTTGTACGCCGGAAAGGTGACCAGACCGTAAGGTCTTGTGGAGTCCGTAGTAGGCACGACTACCGGTGATGATGCGCCTCCGAATTTCTCTGCTGCAGTTGTTGTCCGACGTAACCAACGATCCGAGGTACACAAACTCCTCCACAACCTCGAACTCGTCGCCGTCGATCGTCACGCTCGGTCCTATGCGAGTCCTAAGGACTCGGTTCCTCCTGCCAGCAGATACTTCGTCTTCGCAACGTTCACCTTCAATCCAACCTTATCCGCTTCCCGCTTCAATTCGGTGTACCGCCTGGCCACCTCCTCGAACGTTCTGCCGACAATGTCCATGTCGTCGGCATAGCAGATGAACTGGCTGGATCGGTTGATAATCGTGCCCCGCATGTTGAAGCCCGCCCGCCTCATAACACCTTCAAGCCCAATGTTGAAACAGAGGCCGGAGATACCGTCGCCTTGTCGCAGTCCCTTGCGCGATTCGATCGGGTCGGACATCGCTCCCGAAATCTTCACGCTGCACCGCGCCCCGTCCATCGTCGATTTCACCAGTCTGATCAGCTTCCCGGGAAAGCCGTTCTCGTACATGATCTTCCATAGCTCTTCGCGATCGACCGAGTCGTACGCGGCTTTGAAATCGATGAATAGGTGGTGCGTCGGGATCTGATACTCGCGACACTTTTGGAGGATTTGGCGTAGCAAAAAGATTTGGTCCGTCGTCGATTTCCCCTCCACAAAACCGGCTTGGTACGTCCCAACGAAATCCTTTGCTCGCTCCGACAGACGACAGAAAATGATCTGAGACAGCACTTTGTAGGCCGCGTTGAGAATAGTGATAGCTCGATAGTTCTCACATTCCAACTTGTCCCCCTTCTTGTAGATCGGGCATATTACTCCCTCTTTCCACTCCTCCGGTAGCTGTTCTGTGTCCCAGACCTTGACTATCAGCCGGTGTAGACAGGCTGCCAGCTTGTCCGGGCCCATCTTGATGAGTTCAGCACCGATACCATCCTTACCCGCTGCTTTGTTGTTCTTCAGCTTCTTGATGGCATCCTTAACCTCCCTCATCGTGGGTGCTGGCTCGTCCTCGTCGTCCACCATACCGCTGACGTCGTTTCCCCCGTCGCCCTGGTACTCCGCCTCTGGGCCGTTCAGGTGCTCGTCGAAGTGCTGCTTCCACCTTTCGATCACCTCACGCTCGTCCGTCAAGATTCCCCGTCCTTATCCCGGCACATTTCGGCTCGCGGCATGAAGCCAGTCCGGGATTGACTGAGTTTCTTGTAGAACTTACGCGTTTCGTTGGAGCGATACAGCTGCTCCATATCCTGGAACTCCAACTCTTCCAGGCGGCGCTTCTTATCCCGGAAGAGATGGGTTTGCTGTCTTCGCAACTGTTTGTACGACTCCTTGTTCCCACGGGTGTTGTGCAGCAGCCACTTGTCCCGCGCTGCTTTCTTCTCGTCCCAAATCGCCTGACATTCCTCGTCGAACCAGCCGTTCCGTCGAACTCGGTCCACGTACCCGATGGCGCTCGATGCCGCTGCGTTGATGGCTGCTTCCATATGGCTCCAGCAGGCCTCCAGAGGGCTTCGGCGAGCTCACCTCGTCAGGCAACGCAGCTTCGAGTTCCCGCGCGTACTGGGTAGCGACCTCAGGATCCTTGAGCCGCTCCAGATTATACCGCTGCGGGCGACGGTACCGGATCTTGTTGACCTCGGACAGGCGTTGGCGCAGCTTTGCCACCACCAGGTAGTGGTCCGAGTCGATGTCCGCGCCACGGTAGGTTCTGACGTCGATTATGTCCGAGAAGTGCCGACCATCGATGAGAACATGGTCGATTTGCGTCTCCGTGTCGTTTGGTGATCTCCAGGTGTACTTGTATAGGAGGTGTGCTGGAAGAAGGTACTACGTATGGCCATGTTTCGGGAGGTAGCGAAATCGATGAGTCGTAGGCCGTTCTCGTTCGTCTGCTGGTGAGCGCTGAACCTCCCAATAACCGGTCTAAACTCCTCCTCCTGGCCGACTTGAGCGTTTAAGTCGCCGATGACAATCTTGACGTCGTGTTTTGGACACTTCCTGTACTCGCGGTCAAGAAGCTCGTAGAAAGCGTCCTTGTCATCGGCGTCGCTTCCCATGTGCGGGCTGTGCACGTTGATGATGCTCAGGTTGAAGAATCGGCCCTTGATTCTCAACCGGCACATTCTGTCGTTGACTGGCCACCAACCAATCACGCGCTTCGACATTTCGCCTAACACTATAAAAAGCCCCCTCGTGTGTATTGCCGCCGCTCCAATACATAGTGTAGTCACCGTACTCCCGGTGGTCCTTCCCGTCCAGCACACCTCCTGCAGCGCCACGACTTCGAGACCGCGGACCCGCAATTCGTTGGAAAGAATGCGGTCGCTCCCATCGAAGTTGAGAGACCTGCAGTTCCACGTCCCGAGTTTCCAATCCCTGGATCCCCGAAAATCGGGTCGGCGATTGGATCGGCTCGCATCTGGAGCTCTCTGCACTACTGTTTTACGGCGGGTGCGTGTAGCCATCACCAACCCCCTGTCTCGCCGGAGGATCGTCGTACCAGGACTGTTTAGAGTCCCACCCTGGCACTGGGACTGTTAATCAGCCGCCCCTAACCTGGGGAACAGACGCTGTTTCGAGCCGCCCCTAACCTGGGGAACAGCCGCTCGAGGGGAGGGGGGGGGGGTCTGAACTCTATCCGCTGTAAGCCGCCCCTAACATGGAGAACAGACGCTTACCTCGACTATGGAGCCAGACACCAGTTTCTTCGAGCCGCCCCTAACCTGGGGAACAGACGCTCGAAGGGGGGTCGCTCACCTCTTCAGAGCCGCCCCTAACCTGGGGTACAGCCGCCCAAAAACAGGATGCGGAGGGGGGGGGGGGCTTTGGTGCACGTACGCAACGGTCACTTGCGTTCACTTTCCCTTTAATTTTCTTTTTAATTTTTACAATAAAAAACTTTTTGCCGATTTTTTTTTTGTCGCACTACTATTTCACTCCGACCCACTGTGCGCCTTCCAAAACTCTTCCACACTTCCAAGCAACACCACACGTAGACCGTTCGTGACGACGACGGTACGATCACACAACACTACCGCGATGCGAAGGAACGAAGACGACGACGACGACGACGAGCTTCTTGTTGCCGGGGAGCACTTTATTGTTCACTTGTTTGGCCAGATCTGAACCGCAAGATCGACCAATTTTTTCGTGCGAAATATTGGCGATTTCGCGATCGCTGGACGCGGATTTTGTTTTGCACCGCTTCACTACAGGTTCCAACACCTGCTGACGGGAACTTCACGTCACGGTAAACCGGATAACCACGGATTCGCGAGTAAATTCGACGGACCGGTCGAAGTACAACACCGCGTTAGAACGCACGCACAACTATTTAGGGTAGCCTATTTTTCCCAGTAAAACCAATACGTGCAGCTTGTAGAAAATTTCATGGCGAACATTTTTCCCTCTAAGAAAATGCAATTTCGACACTCCAGAGCCGAGATATTTGAGTTTTAGTGAAAAAAAGCGCCAATTTTCAAAATTTCTCAGAATTCAGCAGCAAGGCCTACTAATTACACGATGTTGCAAGCATGTGTCGCAAAGGTCAGGGTATGCTTTCTTATAGTAATTTTGGCCGCTGAATCCGACTCTGAAATCAAATTTCGTGTAAACAGTGATGTTTTGGAGCTACACCCTTTTGCAATGTTATTTGCGTGTTGTCCACGCTCCATATCAATAAGATTTGTTTCGTATCGAAATTGAAGGGAGGGGGTCTGAGATTTTTAAAAATGTGTCCACGTGGTTTATAGATAGTCCCTTAGCCCCCGCCAAATAACAATATGCGATTTTTTCGAATTGCTTAAGATAATCAAAACGTAAAAAACATTAAAAAGCTCTGTGATTAAAATAACAATCAAAGTGGTACGAAACCCGAGGAAAAAGTATGACTGGACTTGCAAGCTATTTAAATTGCAGCGATTTAAACACGCAAATAACATTGCAAAAGGGTGTAGCTCCAAAACATCACTATTTACACGAAATTTGATTTCAGATACGGATTCAGCGGCCAAAATTACTATAAGAAAGCATACCCTGACCTTTGCGACACATGCTAGCAACATCGTGTAATTAGTAGGCCTTGCTTCTGAATTCTGAGAAACTTTTAAAATTGGCACTTTTTTCTCACTAAAACTCAAATATCTCGGCTCTGGAGTATCGAAATTGCATTTTCTCAGAGGGAAAAATGTTCACCATGAAATTTCCTACAAGCTGCATGTATTGGTTTTACTAAGAAAAATAGGCTACCCCAAATTAAATGAGCATTTCTGAAAAAAGTTTCGAAAAATTTCGATTTTTCCGACATAAATCCGCCTGGGAGAGTCCAAAAACTTAAGTTTTGGTCCAATATTGATAGTGCATCTTAATCTATGGACAAAAACCTATCGTTTGAAGACAATACACACCTGATCGAAACTGTTTTTGTATTGATTCCAAGCGGTTTTAGAAAATTTGTTCAAAAAAGTGACTTTTTTCAGTAAATTGACTAGGAGGTGCGAGAAAGTATTTTATTTTTTTTTTCTTGTCTATGAAAACATTGTTCCTAACATCAAAATCTATCATTTAAGAAGTGAGCACATGAAATTCTTCGACATGACCTTAAAATGGGACAGGCTAGTGGTCCTCCCAACTCACCTTCTTCGATAGTGCAGAGTGGCTCGCCGTTGGCGGCGATGGCGGACGTTGAGTGCGTTGGCGATTCCTCAGTCGGGTGAAAAACCTCGATAATTCCGCCGTGTGTGGCTGGATTAGGCAGGAAACAGGTTCAGCCGATGCGCGGCCAGCAGTAGCACCGATGGGCTCAGTTTCAACCCGGTTAAATAAATTAAACGCACAACTTTGTACAAAAAATAGTTTTTTTTAATATACTAGACTACATTAAAATCTATATTTCTTCTTATAACTAGATACAAATAGAAATTGAACGGGGGTCCTCCCTTTGAGGGCCGACTGCGGGTATGGTCGGCGCGGGAGAGCTTCAGCTTCGATCAGTTGCTCGCTCGTAGTCTCGATCGCCCTCTCGATCGTTCGCAGATCGCTCTCAGTCGCTCCCAGTCGCTCCCAATGGTCACTCCCGTTGCCAAGGTGATTAGAAGAGATGGGAAGTAACCTCGGCTAATCGCTACAATCGACTGATCCCTGGTCAGTGGCTGCGTGCTTCGTCGCACTCAGACATTGCTCAGACAGTTTTCCTATGTTCAACAATAGAAGAATTCGAAAATTTTAATAAATTTTAGGCAAAACTCATTAAAGCAGTTGATAATTGCAGAAAAATTATAATACATAGCAAATGCTCAACAAATAACTTTTTATGTGTTTTTTTTTCATTGTAATGTTTAATAATGTTATTTTACAATTTTGTTGGAATTTTGAGGTATGAATAAATTTTGCTGGAAATGTAGAATCAATTTCTGCGTTACATACAATATTTTAATGAACAATATCTTTAACGTTTAGTTTGGAAACAACATCCAAAATGGTTGTTAAAAATCTTGTAAATCATTTGAAATAAAATAAATAATACATAAATGTACTGAGAAGTGATTGATCAATGAAATATTTAAAATTTCGCGGCATTTCACGGTGCTTACACAATTTCACGGCCAGGGGGAAATTTCACGGATTACGCGGCTTCCGCGAATTCACGAAAAAACACTAGTCCTAATCATCATGTAACATATCGTTTGATAGGTAATCAAAAGACCTTTCAAGTGAGTCCAAAACATAGAAAATCTGGCAACCTTGTCTCAAGTTATATGTAATCACTTTTTTGATGCTTTTTTGGTTTTAGTGGATCCATACCAATAACCAAGTTTGACGTCAGGTGTCAATTATTTCTTGATTTTTGCGTGACGAGAGAAGGCAAGGCATATATATTGAAAATCAAACCATTATTTGCTAAGATATTGGCTGTGAATGATATTTGAAAAACATCAACTAACTTGTTACCTTTGATGTTATGCATCGTTTTTCAGCCACCAGAGCTCCAATTTTCTATGTTTCTTATTAAATTTTATAGAAGACTGATTATTTTGTTTACTTAAGATAATATCTGCACTAATTTTGAGTGGCAATATCTCGAAAACAATGTTTTTTTAATCTTTATGTCTGTAGAATACTTTCCGATTACTAAGGCGTCATCCATAAAGTACGTACGCTCTTAGGGGGGGAGGGGGGGTTACCGAAGGTGTGACAAGATGTGACGAATGGGGGAGGGGGGTTTGCGAGATTGTGACGTCACGCTAGGTTTTTTTTATGATTGCATAATATAAATTTGAAATGTATACAATTAAATTAAATCCACTTTTCTAAAATTGTTTGCTAACTATTATTTAGAAGTACCGTCATCAGGGGTGACATTGGGTCTGGGGGGTTAGATTGGGTCATACAAATTTTTGCATTTTTGTATGACCCAAACTCACCCCCCAGAACCAATGTCACCCTTGATGACGGTATCACATTATAATTTATTATATAGTCACATTTTTTGTCAGCTTCAATATTTTGCAAATTCTCGCTTGATAAAAATAAATGCTATGAAAGCAGAGTGTTCATAAGAAAACTGCTATAAATGGTTTGAACTTATTAGATACAAAGCTGTGAAAAACAGTTTTCAAGATTTTTAATACTTGAATATACCAGGTCTTCTATTTTTTGAAAGATACAAAAGTGTTTTTTTTTCAAATCGCAATGTTTTTTCTAAAAAATGAATAATAAGAATAATTTAACTTTTTCATATTTGAATTGCCAAACACCCAAAATTATGATAGTTTAAAGATTTAGCTATAAAAATCCCATCGAAAACAAGGGGGGTGGGGGTTTGGCATAATGTGACATACTTTTTGAAGGGGGGTTCAACCTTGTGTGACAAAGTGTGACATGATTCGAAAAAAAAGTTCTCCGATCGGGCTCAAAACTTTTCTGGGGGATCCTTGGCCGAAATAATTAGACCCGTATTTTTTTGATTGACCATTAGCGTGACCTACGCCGTGTTAGGGTGGTTCGAAAAATGGCAATTTTCGTCGATTTCCGCAAAAACCACCACCGCGCCATTTCATCCGATTTTAGCTGTCTTAGACGCAAAAGAAAGGTGATTAGCTTGGCTATTTGGGAAAAATAGTAAGAAGTTTCAAAAATGTAGTTTAACATTTGAAAAGGTTGAATGAAAACTTAAAATGCTGTTTTGAAGGTCTCGGCACCAAAGAGCCTATGTCTGAAAATATTTTTATCGGATTCCTCGGAAAATTTCACATAAAATATCAAAAAATGGTGAAGTTATGTTTACGATACTATGAGATACGATTTTTTGAAAATAAAAACTGGGGTTTTCGACGCACCACGTGCAAAATGGAAAAATGACGAAAACGGGGAAAATCGTTTTTTTTTCACTAAAACTGCGATAACTTTAAAATTTCAGCGATGACCTATACATGTTAGGATATCACAATTTTCGTAATTAAAAGACGCAACTTTTGGTACCATTACATATATAGGTCATCGCTGAAATTTTAAAGTTTAAAATTTAAAGGAACAACTCGTCTCTTTGTATTCACAGTAATGCATTCTGCTAAAACGCTCAACCAAACCACAACTTTCTTTTGCGTCTAGGACAGCTAAAATCGGACGAAATGGCGCGGAGATATGACTTTTTTTAAAAAGAGTTTTTTGCGAAAATCGACGAAAATTGTCATTTTTTGAACCACCCTAACACGGCGTAGATCACCCTAATGGCCAAACAAAAAAATACTGTTTTCGTGGGGAATTGCTGTATATCCATGTCGTATAAGCCACAAAGAACTTCGCATGGGCTTTTTTTACTTACATCATCATGGCTGTAATCCCCAACAAAGTTGTAGTCTTTTCTTCCATCAGTGTATCCAGTGGAAATCACATAATTTTGATTTATATGACCAGTCATCTAAAAGTGATATGTTTTTTTTTTTGCAATTTTGCTCGCAGGATCATCTCTTCTTAAGGAGCTTCACGTTGTCTACTATATTTTTCACGATATCGCAGCTAACTATACCAGGTTCAGTACTTTGAGAAGCACAGTAAAAAAGTTTAAAGTGAAATGTTCAATCTTGATTACTGACAAAGTCAAGCAGAAGTTTCCTGGTGGCCTGCTGAGTACACCTCTTCAAATCGCAATATTCGTCGACGAAGAGGATCATCCTCTTTTCATTACTAATGGTCGGTTCCAACCGGGCTGAGTTTATAAACGATGCAGTTTGCTCTCGAAGTGGGTCCAAAGTGGGCTCGTTTGCAAATGAGATGATATACGATGTTATCCTGGAGATTGCATTTTAGATTTTGCATATGATGCACTCGCACAGTGCGGTGCGGCTTGGCGGGATGTCGTCGATGGCCGCAAGGCAATACTTTAGTTGGAAATCCAGTCCAGGGAGCATGAAAAAATGGCATCATCATGCAGGCATACACTGGGAACTGTATTTTATGAGGTTTTGTCGTGGACTAAGCGTGTTTGTGTTACACTCAGAGAAGAATTGTGGGGTTTGTTTGAAATTTGAAAAAAATAATTAATTGAATCTTTTCTGAAAAACGCTTTTCACGTATAAACTATAATCATTAGAACTTGCTCATTTGGATTAGTTCTAACAAAGTTTCTCAAAACACACCGCGCTTAAATCTAGTCATGGTAGCAATCTTGTTACCAAGATCGACGTCAAACACAACCACGACAATGTTCCTGTGGCGGTTTGCTGTTGGTGCATTTGCATTTTTATCAACACGATGAAATGCATAAAAATCCCGTCCTGTCCTTCATGTTTGCGTGCTTGCATGATAAGTTGCCCCAGCAGTGGAGGGAACATATTGGCGGATGTTTTCGGAAAAAAGCGCGCCAAAACTGTTGGTCCGCTACTGGTCCATGGCGGGATTGCTCTTGCCGAGCACGTTGCTGCTACTACTCACCAGCCAGAGCTGCTGTAAATCTTCATTCAACGGACCACAACCGCAGATCAACAATATCCCACCAAAGCCAAAGCCAGTTGAGTGCTGCTGGTTGGTATTGTAGTGTTTTATCGCGGTGAGATTTATTACCAGGCTGAGGTGGACGGGGAAAGCAGTCAAGATTGGATTCGCCACTTGGACGTGGACCGCAAAGTGACCGGTTAAGCCGGAATCGTTTCGTGATATCATACCCAATTCAATATATTTTCAGCTAACAAACAAGTAGGTTACTCAAAGATACAGGCATTCTGTGGAAAATAGCACAACTACCTTCCAACCATTGATTCGTCAATACATTTCTCAAAACTTCAATCAATTCAATCAAAGCTCTCTCTCTCCCGCTCTTCCGGGTGACGATGGAAAACACTTTGCGGTAATTAAAACTGACACCCACCCCCGCTGGACCTTTCCACTTCCGACGTAATTTAATCCTCCTTGAAAGGTAAAAGGAGCTCTCCTTCATTACGTAAGTGTTTGGTGGAAGTGGTTTAAACGAAACAAAACAGCGAAAGAGAGAGCGAGAGTGAACCTTCTCCTCTTCAGGGTGCAACACCACCACCCAACAGCTGCAGTATTCGTCGAATGTCCTTTTGCTTCTTCTTTTGCAGTCATCATCGTCACCATCAGCTGCAACGCTAGGATTCACGGGAAGTTGTGTAAGGTATTGCAGTTCATTGCTGTAGGTCTAACTTTGAACTCATTTCCACGATATGGGCTGCGTGGGGTTCAGGGGTATCTTATAATTTTCCAATTCACTAAGAGTAGTTCATGTTGTGGTTTATATTTTACTTATTTTCAATATTATTCAATGAAAATTTCTATTTGACCCACCTAAATTTACCACGAGATGGCAGGAAACATTGGAAGCAGGAAGTAAATGCTGTTTTGCGATAAGAGTCCTTACCGTGTGAAAACTGCCAACGACCTTCGTGTCCGCTCTGTAGTGCATAACTAAATGCTGTTATATCCCATAACTGATGAATTTTCATCAACAAGTTTGAGAATGCTTCAACTCTTTTTCTCAAAGTAAAAAGGATGAACTTCTTGCTCGGTAAGCTTGATGACGCGGGATTTAATTAGATAAGACATGCCCTTTTTGTGCAACTATGTTTATCACCATGAGTGCATAATTAACAAAGGCCGGTCGGTTCCCTTGAAATTTGGAATCAGGAATTGAACTTTAAATATGAACAAAAAACCTTTAGGTGAGTGGGATTCGAACTCACACCCTTTGAATTGATGGTCTGGGACGCTAACCAGTCGGCCACCATGGAGTTAATGCTCTAGAACCGAATTGATCCGTAGTGGCGAAATAATGTCACAAGGTATAACATATCAATCCATTATATAACTACTAACACCGTCTCAAAACAGCCCAGGGCCATCTCATATACTCATGAACTGGACGAGGGAGTCGTGGATTGCCTGGCCCGAGTCATCTGCATTACCGATCTTTGTCCGTACAATTTCAGAAGAAATCGTTAGTCAGAGAGAGGTATACGCTTCAAAGGTTCTTGAGATATATGGAGGTTACTAACCGAACCGTCTCAGTTGAAATATACTGTGGTCATGGCCAAGTCCTGCCAAGGCGGGGGTTCAAATACATACATACATACATACATACATGAGTGCATAATTAACAAAGGGAGCGCGTGGTCGTAAAAATATTCGGAGTGAAAAGTGATTTTTTTTGTGTGTGCCTTTTGTTTCGCATTTTTGTCGTGTATTGTGTGCTGCGAAGAGATTTGAAATTTGCTCGCGTTATCTAAATTGTAGAAACAGTAAAAATATACTGATAAGTCCAGCCCATAGCACTTATGCTCGGTTGGCACGCGTTCGATTAAAAACTTTCTAAATCATCACTAGTTTATCTTTCCGCAGCCGGCTGCCTAAGATTTAAAAATCAACCGATAAACAAAATGCTCATGGTCACATCACTGCCATTCGTGAATCCTGACCTCATACCCATCTACTAACCCCTCAAAACTCATGTGATACTTTGTCGGAGAAGCAGTCGATTGGGCGGTCTCTATCACTCAAGTATCGGACTAACATTCCCATCCACTTCCCCGTGACTCTACCACTGGTCGTGGCCGGCGCCGGTATTGTTCAGCATGATAGGGGCCTTTGAGAAGTTGCGAAGCGAGGAAAGATAGCACTCACTCATCTTCCATGGCTCGTGGATGTAACTTCTGGAGGTCCTGGTCAATAACGGAGTAGCAACTGCGGGTGGGCACCTATGCTTATGCTTATGCTTAACTATGTTTATCACCATGACTGGGACAACTGTGTCGAGAACTTGAATGTTTGAATGAAAGGAATGATTCATGAGCAAAATGAACATGAATGATTAAGGTTATTCCATATAAAGGTTGCAACTTTGTCATGACTCCTGAATTGAATTAAACCAATGTACATTGTGGATAAATTAGATTCAGAAAGAAATGTAATTTATACTCAGTTTTTCGCTATATGTTTAAGGTTCAGTTCCAAGGCACAGTGGAACCAGCAAAATATTTTGGCTCAAAATAGCGCTTCGGCGTTTTCAGAAAAGTTGTAGTGAACACCATTTTGAGCAACTTTGCTAAAGAGCACAATGCTCTATCTTCCAGCGGGAAGTTTTTAAGCCATTTTTGTGATTTAAGTAAAGGTGTCTATTAAAAATGTTTATTGCCTTCCTCGAAAGAAAAAACTCGAACAATGAACTTCATTATTTGACCTCGTAGACCCACCTTTACGTATACATATCGTGGTTGGATGTTGATCAAAATAATTGCACTTGATTATCTCGGGACTGGCTGAACCGATTTTGATCGTTTAAGTCTCATTCGATCCGTCTTGGAGTCTCTTAAGTCACTATTCATAAATTGTAAAGTTTACTTAAGTACTTTAAAAGTTATGCTAAAAAACGATTCCGGTTAAAGTCCGAAAGATTGTAAAAAGGGTGGTTTTTGTGAGAAACCCCGTCATGCTATACATTTTTTGAAAGGTATTTAAAAGACCTTTCTAACGAGCCCAAAACACTGGAAGTCTGACAACCCTATCAAAAGTAATAAGAGCTTAAGTGTCATTTATGCACTTTTTTGAGGCCGGATCTCAGATATTTTGATAAAAACGTTGTCCGGGTCCACCATGAGACCATTCCAAAGAATGAAAAAGATTGAAAATCTGACAACCCTGTCAAAAGTTATAAGCACTTAAGTGTATTTTGTACACTTTTTAGAGGGCGGATCTTAGATATTTTGATTAAAATGATGTCCGAATCCATCATGCGACCCAACGTTGGATGAGTCAAGAGACCTTTCTAATGACCCAAATTATTGAAGATCTGTCAACCCTATCAAAATTTCTAAGCACTTAAGTGTTATTTTAGACTTTTTCTTGAGGCCGTGTATTAACTTTATGAATGTGAGGAAGGCACCAAACACCTAAAGGTGGATTAAGCAACGTTTTTTTTTGTTTTTATTAATTCAGGCTTATGTCGTAGCAAGTTGATATCTTATAGACATTTGTAAAGCTTATCAAAACAAATATTTATCTTCGCTTACGAACTTTATTCACCCGCGAAAGAGAGAGGAGACAAATCACGCAAAAGAAAATCGCTCCCTAAATTCTCCAAGCAAATCAATCTGCTGAAGATTTTTTGTAAATTTACTTGTCAGCACCACTTAATAATATTTATTTCACTTTGTTTACACACATTGCCCATCTACAAAATGTGACAGGTCATTTTTCGAAGTGTGACGTTACACTTGCAAGTGTAGTAGTGAAAAAATGTTCCACCGAATAATCAAGATGATGATTTTTTTTAAATTCTTTTTACCAATCTTTCGTGCGCGAGAGAGGAGAGCCATGCTCCCTTCGGAGCACAAAATGGCGGTCATAACTCAATGTGCCTCAAAATGCACGTGCGACTAGTTAGCATGACAATAGTGATTTGTGCCAATTTTGAGTTAAATTGGTTAAGGTTTGGGGATTGCTGTTGAAGTTTGTATGAAAAAAATCTTGATCAGGAAATTTGATTTCCTACAACTTGATCGAAGGATGCAAATCGATCCGAGTTTGATGTGTTTTAAATATTTTTTTTACCTAAAAATCAAAACCTAATACATTGCCAAAACAGTGCACATGCCAAAATGTGTGAAATCATTAGTGAACTCTCAGACCAAGCCATAGGGTGTCATTATCGGTTTGAAGGTGTCGAGTACCGCTTCCCCGTCCCCACCATCACCCCAAACGATGTCATAATCTAAATTTAATGGAAATTTCAAACGCCCCCCCCCCCCTCCTCCCTCCTCCCATTATCGCATGTGCTCGTCATACTTTTTATCGCTAAATATTGATACTTTGCGGAATGTTACTTCTCCACCCTCGGGAAGTGCCGGGCGAATCTTTATGGAATTATTATGACTCTGACATTTTTCGCACGCTCTCTTCGAGAAGCCAACCACCATGATGCCAACTTGAATTCAGTTAGTCTTAGCAAAAGCACCTCTTTATCTGCGTTGGCTTTTCCACTTTGGCCTCTGACGATGGCGACAATGATGATGATGATGATGTCGAGGATGATTTTTCAATGTCGCGTGTAAATCCGCGACAAGATGCTGGCTGAACGGTTATGTTTATCGAGGCTAAATGGCAATGGCGCGGTGGAGTGTGTCGGCGGGGGATAACCGACGGAACGACTTTGTGTAGCAGCCCAAGATGACAGCATCCTTAATGAGGCGCGGAACGTTTCTGTCAGTGGGGTCTTTCAGAAAGTTAATGAGTCCTGATGTAGTGGTACATTTTCACTGAAATGCACGTGAAAAGTTGCAATTCATGTTCGGGTCATTTTTGCAATAGAGCCCCATAGATACACATTTTAATCACTTAATAATTTTTATAACTCAGTTTAAATATTACTCATTTTAATTTTGAGACAAACTATGTCTGATTAAAAGTAAATTAAATTAACGTTTATTAGGCTTTTGATCTAAATCGTACAACTTCGAGGCATAAGCATGTTCTGTTTGTAAATTAAGAAAATATTTGAAAATTGAACCTATTCGCCTCGGTGTGTTTCGCAAAACAATCTTTAGTTAAATAAAACCGGAAGGTCTGATAGTTGGCACTACGACATTTTGAGGGAAACATCGAAATATTTCGTTATGAAGTCAACCTCAGCAACTTTTCTTGCAAACATTTTTTTTCTCGATTTCGCAAAATATTTCTTCAGAAAAGTTGCTGATAATTTATGCTGTTAAGTACGTAACCATCAAATTTCTTAAGAATATGCCTAAAGATACACTACATTACATATTTCACCAATATTTGACCTTGAATGGAATGTATCCGATACCAAATTTACCAGATTTCTGGCTCACTTTGAAATCATCCCAACTTAAGGTGATACGAGAAGGCAGCGCCATATTGAACGCCGTAACGAAGTTCTTTTTTTGCAAATGCTAAATAGGTCGAAAGCAAGCAATCTGTCGAGTTCAGAAATTGATTTAAGTTGAACTGAGGTTGTCCAAGAACTAGCGTCTCGTTTCATCTTAACCACCACCACCACTTGATAAACCTTTCGTAATTTCTATACAGTCAAACGCGAATTTTACGCGAATTTTGGTTCTCACGTAAAAAAAATCGCATAAAAAAAGTTCGCGCTGTTTTGTTTTGAATTTTTCAATTAATAAGAGTTCACGCTATTTTGAATTACTCACGTAAAAAGAGTTTTTAATATTTTATGATTTTATAAAGAATTATAATTTTTAAATATTATTAATATTTTTAATGTGATGAAAGGTTATCGGGTATTCCAAATAGTTATCGTAATAGTTAGAACCGTAGGTTGGGAATATTCGTGGGTAATTCTCTACCAACTTTCACGAAATCGGGAAAAGTTGCCCCAACCCCCCGTCGATTTGCGTGAAACTTTGTCCTAAGGGGTAACTTTTGTCCCTGGTGATCTCTCATGCTCATGCTCATGCTCATGCTCAGGGGTAACTTTTGTCCCTGATCACGAATCCGAGGTCCGTTTTTTGATATCTTGTGACGGAGGGGCGGTACGACCCCTTCCATTTTGAACTGTTTTTCAATAATTTGCAGCCTGAAACGGTGAAGAGATAGAAATTTGGTGCCAAAGTGATTTTTATGTAAAATAAGACGACCGATTTGATGGCGTACTCAGAATTCCGGAAAAAACGTATTTTTCACCGAAACACGAAACACTAAAAAAGTTTTGAAAACTCTACTATTTTTCGTTACTCGACTGTAAATTTTTTTGGAACATGTCATTTTATGGGAAATTTAATGTACTTTTCGTGTACTTTTGACCCAGTAGGGTCAATTTATCATTTAGAACAAAAATTTTCATTTTAAAATTTCGTGTTTTTTCTAACTTTGCAGGGTATTTTTTTAGATTGTAACAATGTTCTACAAAGTTGTAGAGCAGATAATAAAAAAATATTGATATATAAACATAAGAAGTTTGCTTATAAACATCATGAGTTACCGCGATTTGACGAAAAATGTTTGAAAAAGTTACTTATTGCGATTCTCTTTGTTTCGTCGTCCGTGTCTGTCGCGGGTGACCAGGAACGGCCGTGATCAACGACGACCAACTTTTGCAAAACTTTTTTTTCGTAAAATCGCGATAACTCGTGATGTTTATAAGCAAACCCCTAATGTTTATATACCATAATTTTTAATTTTCTGTTCTGCAACTTTGTAGAACATTGTTACGCTCTTTAAAATAACCCTGCAAAGTTAAAAAAAACACGAAATTTTTTAATGAATAATTGTGTTCTATTTTTTCGAAAAGAACATTAAATTTCCCTTAAAATCACATGTTCCAAAAATTTTTACAGGCGCGTAACGGAAAATGGGAGAATTTTTAAAACATTTTTGGTGTTTTTTTCGATGAAAAATAAGTTTTTTCGGAATTCTGAGTACGCCATCAAATAGGGCGTCTAATTTTACATAAAAGTCTCTCTGACACCAAATTTCTATCTCATCACCGTTTCAGGCTGCAAATTATTGAAAAACACCTCTTTTTTCGCATGTTCAAAAATGGAAGGGGTCGTACCGCCCCTCCGTCACGAGAAATAAAAAAAACGGATTCGTGATCAGGGACAAAAGTTATTCCTTAGGACAAAGTTTCACGCAAATCGC
Source organism: Culex quinquefasciatus (assembly GCF_015732765.1). Taxonomy (NCBI): domain Eukaryota; kingdom Metazoa; phylum Arthropoda; class Insecta; order Diptera; family Culicidae; genus Culex; species Culex quinquefasciatus. Next base: position 118,162,545 of record NC_051863.1, on the reverse strand, counting down.
AGAGGGGTCGGGGCAACTGCTGTGTGAGTTGGCGGAGAATTACTCGTCTATGAATTAAACAATTTGTTATTGAACTTGTGAAAACAAAAGTAAAATAAATAAAATACATGAAACAGGATTAAAACTGGAAAACCGCAAAACATCTGTGTGGAAGCATCAGCAAAAAAGTGAAACCACAGGAAATCAAAACTCCATCCCAGACTGCATGTACACAAAAATGAAAATAAAAGTCCTGCATACATTTGCATTCAATTTATAGTTTCACTCGTGTTTGGACTTAATTTCCTGTTGTCTTTTGCTGTACAGGCGGCTGGTTTTGTCGAACTTATATTTGGGGTTGATTTAAAATTGATTTTTGTTTTAGTAAGTTTAAGTATGTTTTATAAAATTGTGACTTTTTTTCCATATTGTCCATAATAAGTCATACTCATACCCAAATATGTTTAGCTGTAGATTTCTATCAAATTTTCCAAGGGCAAACAATATCACCCAAGCTACGGTACGAATTGCTTCATATTCATCAGCTTTATTCTAGCCATCCTTTTTTCACAAAACTATCCACTTCAAGCAAACAAAACTAAAACTTTCCTGCCAGCAGTGATCTAGTTTCCGACGGGGGAAAAAATCTAGCACTTTCACCGTGGACCTACTTTCGGCGATGTCAATGCAACTGTTCACACCTAGGTTCTTCCGTCAGGCGTACCTCACCCTCATTGAACTCCAATTAGCACGTTCAATTTCTCACTTGAACCAAAACCGCAGACGATGTCTACGTGCCGCCCGGCGTTGTAACTTACAACGCCTCAGACGTAGTCCGTACTTGGGTGGTGCTGAGAGCAGTTTGGCGTGGGACCCGGAGGTCAGTGATCGCGATGCTGTGGTTGATCTGGTGTGTCCTGCTCTGTAGGGTCGAGTTGGGAGCCTCGCTGAGCAGTGTTATAGCGAACGAAACGGCGCTGGATTTGGAGAATGAAGTTTTTGGGTTGCAGGACGGCGTTAGTTCTAGACAGGCGAGATGTGAGTAATTGGGGGGAAGGAGTTGGGAACGAGCGTTCAACGTGTCTTTCCTGTACAGATTTCCCGTTCTACACGATCGGTCGAATCGCCAACATCCCGTGCACGGCGTCCAACGGGTTGGCGGGGACCTGTCTGATTCGAGGCGAATGTGCTGCAAGTGGAGGATTGTTCGGTGGAAATTGTAGCACTTTCACGAACCAAGCGACGTGCTGTATTTGTGAGTATAAGACCTGCAGCGAAGTATGAAGAATCTTACGAAATTTCTTCACAGTCAGTAAGACCTGCGGAGGATCAACGAATCTGAACAGTACGTACTTCACGAACCGGGGCTACCCTGGAGGATTTAACGACGGAGGAAGTTGTTCGTTCACGATCTCTCCCTGTAGCAGTGCGGTTTGCCAGCTGAGGATCGACTTTCGTACGCTTACGTTGGCTCAACCCAACGCCGACGGGGAATGTTTGACGGACGTGATGACCGTCACGGGCGGTAGCTCCGAGGTGCCCCCGATCTGCGGGGACAACTCCGGACAGCACGTGTACGTCAACTTTGATGAGCTGAACCCGATTACGATCAAGATTGCCACCTCGGGCGGGACTTCGTTCAGTCGACTGTGGAATCTGCAGCTGCAGCAAATCAACTGTGACTCGAGACTTCGTGCTCCGGACGGATGTCTGCAGTATCACCTGGGAACGACGGGTATAATCAGCAGCTTCAACTATGGAACCGCGGCCAACGCAGCTGTGTCTACGACCGGATTAGTTGGAACCAGACAGCTTGCCAATCATCGCTACGGGATATGCATCCGGTCAGGACCCGACAAGTGCACCATTACTTACAGTGTGGTAAGTTAACCCGAAAAAAACCTCACCCAAAAGGTAACCTCTAACCTAAAACTACCTCCAGCCTTCCAACGGGGGTCGTTACGCGTTCACGGTTTCCGGCGATGCATCCGTGCTGGATCCGCTGCTCATCGGGGATCCGCTGCTTCTCATGAACGGAGAGATGTGCACCGAAATGGACTACGTAATCATTCCGGCACCCAGCATAACCCTTCCGAATATCGTCGGCTTCATTCCACCGTTTGATGTCAACTTCCCGCAGGATCGGTTCTGCGGGTTGGGATGGTGGCCTGTTACAAGTGAGAAATGTTGTTGATTTTCGAAGATAGCTTTGTACTAAGATGCTATATTCCAGGTACCGTTAAGCCGTTTGTATTCTACGTAGTCTGGAACGAGAACGATCTGCCTGATGCGGCCAACAGAGGGTTCCGATTGGAGTACACACAGAACGATTGTTCCGTGGCATGATAAATACGTGAACTAGAGCGATTGAACAAAAGCCTTTAACTATTAAGTTACTTTATTGAAAAACCGTCATCTAGGGTGAATCGAAGGCAACAGTCTGAAACGTGAAGTCAGCCAAAACATTCAAAATATCTGGAATTATCGCGTTCTGATTCACAATAGTTGTCAGAAGTTTGAACATCTATCCAATGATCATTGCTTGGATGTTATGTAAATTTACATGATTTTTTTTTTCCGTCGTTTTTTGTATTATTTAATTTATAAAAATGAAATTATGACACATACCTCTGTTTTGTTTAAACCCACCGAAACAAAACCAACGAAAATTATTAATTATAACTTTCTTAGGATTTAGCAAATCTACATCCAAACCAATGATTTCGGCCTACACAAAAAAATGATGGTAATATTTATCAAGAAATTATAAAATGATGAGTTTTCATCAGTTTCTGTTAACATTTTTATACATTTTTTAGTTAATATTACTCAAAAAAGAGGTAATATTCAACTTGCGTAAACTTTTTTAGGTAAGTTGAAATTGAACTGCCAGAGGAAAATATGTCAGCAATTCTCTACTAAAACCGGAATTGGATTTTATATGTAATTTTTTTTTTTAATTTTACTAAAACTTTGTTGGGGCCTTCCCTGTGACCAATGAAGCCATGTTGTGTCATTGTTTCACCCGTACAAGTCTCCATACAATGTTGACAGCTGTGGGTTAGGGTGCCTAGCAAAAATGACCCCCTGCTCCACAAGCTGAAAACAGTTTTATGGGTTTTTAAGCACCTGTGCAAATTTAAAGCGAAATTGGTTGAGATTAACCCTTTGATACCCGAGCCTAAAGTTGGTGAATTAGTGATTTTCATACAAAAATGACTTTCTTTAATCGCTAATAAATTTTCAGGATCGATTTTTTGGGTTTTCCATACATTTCAACGGTTTTTCCCACATAAAATTCACCTTCGAATATTGTGAAGGAAGACAAAAATCAAAATACTGTCAAAGCCTGTTGACCGATTTTGTTCATGTTTGGTCCCGAGTCCTAAAACAGCTCATGGAACAATTTTCAACTAAAGGAGAGAGGTTTTGAGAAAAAATCCCATATCCTAGGCACTCTGCTGTGCATACAAGAATGGTATGTAATTATTCGAAAATCTGTAACTTTTAAATGAATTTTATGATCAATACAAAAAAAAGTACACGAAAAAAAATGGCAGATTTTTTAATCAAATTTTATTGCACAAAATCTCCATTTCCCATTTTTTTTAGATTTTTGCCTTCCTCACTGAGGTAAGGCTATAATCCTGCTCTAAAAATGAACTTCGTATAAAAACGTCGTAGACCCACCTTCATGTATACATATCGACTCAGAATCGAAAACTGAACAAATGTCTGTGTGTATGTGTGTGTGTATGTGTGTGTGTATGTGTGTGTGTATGTATGTATGTGACCAACAAACTAGCTCATGTTTCTCGGCACTGGCTGAATCGATTTGACCCGAACTTGTTGCATTCGACTTGGTTTAGGGTCCCATAGATCGAGTTTTATACAGATTGAAGTTTCGATAAGTAGTTCAAAAGTTATGTATAAAAATGTGTTTTCACATATATTTGGATCTCACTTAACTGTATGTAAACTATGTCCGGGTCCATCATCCGACCCATCGTTGGTTAGATTATCAAAAGACCTTTCCAACGAGTCTAAAACATTGAAGATCTGGCAACCCTGTCTCGAGATATGGCCCCTTAAGTGATATTGATGTACTTTTTTGAAGCCGGATCTCACTTAATTGTATGTAAACTATGTCCGGATCCACCATCCGACCTATTGTTGGTTAACTTATCAAAAGAACTTTCCAATGAGTCCAAAACATTGAAGATCTGGCAACCTTGTCTTAAGATATGGCCACTTAAGTGATATTGATGTACTTTTTTGAAGCCGGATCTCACTTAAATGTATGTAAACTATGTCCGGATCCACTATCCGACCTATTGTTGGTTAGGTTATCAAAAGACCTTTCCAACGAGTGCAAAACATTGAAGATCTGGCAACCCTGTCTCGAGATATGGCCCCTTAAGTGATATTGATGTACTTTTTTGAAGCCGGATCTCACTTAAATGTATGTAAACTATGTCCGGGTCCATCATCCGACCTATTGTTGGTTAACTTATCAAAAGAACTTTCCAATGAGTCCAAAACATTGAAGATCTGGCAACCCTGTCTTGAGATATGGCCACTTAAGTGATATTGATGTACTTTTTTGAAGCCGGATCTCACTTAAATGTATGTAAACTATGTCCGGCTCCATCATCCGACCCATTGTTGGTTAGGTTATCAAAAGACCTTTCCAACGAGTGCAAAACATCGAAGATCTGGCATTCCTGTCTCGAGACATGGCCACTTAAGTGATAGCGATGTACTTTTTGGAAGCCGGATCGCACTTAAATGTATGTAAACTATGTCCGGATCCACCATCCGACCTATTGTTGGTTAACTTATCAAAAGAACTTTCCAATGAGTCCAAAACATTGAAGATCTGGCAACCCTGTCTTGAGATATGGCCACTTAAGTGATATTGATATACTTTTTTGAAGCCGGATCTCACTTAAATGTATGTAAACTATGTCCGGATCCACTATCCGACCTATTGTTGGTTAGGTTATCAAAAGACCTTTCCAACGAGTGCAAAACATTGAAGATCTGGCAACCCTGTCTCGAGATATGGCCACTTAAGTGATATTGATGTACTTTTTGAAGCCGGATCTCACTTAAATGTATGTAAACTATGTCCGGGTCCATCATCCGACCTATTGTTGGTTAACTTATCAAAAGAACTTTCCAATGAGTCCAAAACATTGAAGATCTGGCAACCCTGTCTTGAGATATGGCCACTTAAGTGATATTGATGTACTTTTTTGAAGCCGGATCTCACTTAAATGTATGTAAACTATGTCCGGGTCCATCATCCGACCCATTGTTGGTTAGGTTGCCAAAAGACCTTTCCAACGAGTGCAAAACATCGAAGATCTGGCAACCCTGTCTCGAGACATGGCCACTTAAGTGATAGCGATGTACTTTTTGGAAGCCGGATATAAAAAATAGATTAAACTTGTGTACAGCCATTGTTGTGAGGAAGGCTCCAACCACATAGGTGGATTAAGTTAGTTTTTTATATGTTTTAACTCGCATCTTCTGAGCCAGAGTTAAACATTTGAAGCCAGGTTATGATTTTTTTGAAAAAATAGCGATTTTCGGATAAAAAATCTAAATTTCATACATTTCAAGAAAATTAATTTACAATCAAAATTTACTTTACAGATTTTTTAATAAAGGGCCTAATTTTCAAGATAAAGCCATCGAAGGTTTGATTTTAGTGAAATATTTGCAGTAACTATTTTCCAAATAAATATATATGTTTTAAACAAATTGTTATGAAATTCCAGGAGACATTGAAGTTTTCTAAGTACAACCCAAACAACCTTTCATTTTCTAATGCATATGCCTCATCAACTAATGGTCTGATTTTTAATAGTAAAAAAATAAACATTTGTAAAATTTTGCGATCTTTTCGAAAAATATTTTGAATTTTTGCCTTCCTCACTGAGGTAAGGCTATAATCCTGCTCTAAAAATGAACTTTGTATAAAAACGTCGTAGACCCACCTTCATGTATACATATCGACTCAGAATCAAAAACTTAACAAATGTCTGTGTGTATGTGTGTGTGTATGTGTGTGTGTATGTATGTATGTGACCAACAAACTAGCTCATGTTTCTCAGCACTGGCTGAACCGATTTGACCCGAACCTGTTGCATTCGACTTGATTTAGGGTCCCATAGATCGAGTTTTATACAGATTGAAGTTTCGATAAGTAGTTCAAAAGTTATGTATAAAAATGTGTTTTCACATATATCCGGATCTCACTTAAATGTATGTAAACTATGTCCGGATCCACCATCCGACCCTTCGTTGGTTAGGTTATCAAAAGACCTTTCCAACGAGTCCAAAACATTGAAGATCTGGCAACCCTGTCTCGAGATATGGCCATTTAAGTGATATTTATGTACTTTTTGGAAGCCGGATCTCACTTAAAAGCATGTAAACTATGTCCGGATCCATCATCCGACCCATCGTTGGATAGGTTATCAAAAGACCTTTCCAAAAAGTCCAAAACATTGAAGATCTGGCAACCCTGTCTCGAGATATGGCCATTTAAGTGATATTTGCGTACTTTTTTGTAGCTGGATCTCACTTAAATGTATGTAAACTATGTCCGGATCCACCATCCGACCCATCGTTGGATAGGTTATCAAAAGACCTTTCCAACGAGTCCAAAACATTGAAGATCTGGCAACCCTGTCTCGAGATATGGCCATTTAAGTGATATTTGCGTACTTTTTTGTAGCCGGATCTCACTTAAATGTATGTAAACTATGTCCGGATCCACCATCCGACCCATCGTTGGATAGGTTATCAAAAGACCTTTCCAACGAGTCCAAAACATTGAAGATCTGGCAACCCTGTCTCGAGATATGGCCATTTAAGTGATATTTATGTACTTTTTGGAAGCCGGATCTCACTTAAATGTATGTAAACTATGTCCGGATCCATCATCCGACCCATCGTTGGTTAGGTTATCAAAAGACCTTTTCAACGAGTCCAAAACATTGAAGATCTGGCAACCCTGTCTCGAGATATGGCCATTTAAGTAATATTTATGTACTTTTTGGAAGCCGGATCTCACTTAAATGTATGTAAACTATGTCCGGATCCATCATCCGACCCATCGTTGGTTAGGTAGTTGAAAGACCTTTCCAACGAGTCCAAAACATTGAAGATCTGGCAATCCTGTCTCGAGATATGGTCACTTAAGTGATATTTATGTATTTTTTGTAGCCGGATCTCACTTAAATGTATGTAAACTATGTCCGGATCCACCATCCGACCCATCGTTGGATAGGTTATCAAAAGACCTTTCCAACGAGTCCAAAACATTGAAGATCTGGCAACCCTGTCTCGAGATATGGCCATTTAAGTGATATTTATGTACTTTTTGGAAGCCGGATCTCACTTAAATGTATGTAAACTATGTCCGGATCCATCATCCGACCCATCGTTGGTTAGGTTATCAAAAGACCTTTTCAACGAGTCCAAAACATTGAAGATCTGGCAACCCTGTCTCGAGATATGGTCACTTAAGTGATATTTATGTACTTTTTTATTCCGGATCTAAAAAATAGATGAAATTTGTGTACAACCCCATCAAATCAGCCATTGTTGGTAATGAGTGAGGAAGGCTCCAACCACATAGGTGGATTAAGTTAGTTTTTTAAATAAAGACTAACATTGCAAAAGGGCCAAACATTGAATATTACGCCCTTTTGCAATGCAAGTCTTGCTTTATTTATTTTTTTTTATTTTTTTTTTCAAAAAGATCGTAAAATTTTACAAATGTTTAATTTTTCAACATTTGAAATCATACCATTAGTTGCTGAGACATTGGCATTAGAAAATGGATGGTTGCTTATGTTAGACTTATAAAACTTCAATTTTTCTTTTTTTAGGCCGCTGTATCTGAGCAATCAGACGTTAAATCTTTAATGTCTCCTAAAACAATTAAATAGCAAATTTTCTGAACATAATAAAAGTATAATCAGAAATGGCCACTCATGGTCACTAGGGGAAATATGTCCATTTTAAGCCTAATAAGCGGTCGTGTTTGAATGATGCTGGATAATCTGGAGTGTTCCTTGAAATTTACTAAAACCAAGTACACCAACGAGTAGAGCAACTGTTTGTGAACATTTCTGTTTATTTTCACTTCTAAAAAGAGAGTTGCAATTCCTATTATGCACAAGCATTTAAAAAAAAAATTCCCAAATGCATTCTAATCAGTCGAGTGCATTGGGCAACGCCCATTTTCCTATTTTCAGATAAATTGATGAAATTGTAAGCGAACATTCAAGAAATATCAGGCGCCTATTGGCTCACTCCAATAGGCGCTACACCACCAGTTGGTTGTGTTGGTGGCCACCCTTTGTTCTTTTTTTGCCTTCGCTTCTCGCTCGGTATTCTTCAGCCTTCGATTGGAATGGGTTGTCAAAATTGAAACGTTAGAAGACTTAACGCGTTTGTTTTTTTTATGGCGCTTGCTTATTATTTACATGTTTCGGGATTATTTTTCAAGTGAGTGACTTACTAATGTGCAAAAGAACATGTTGCCGGTCTCGCAAAATAGAAATTATGATCAAAAGTGCATTAAATTTGATCTTTTTGGCCAGTGAGTGGCATACATTTGCGTGCTTTGTAACGTTTGTAAAAATAATGATGTTAATTTGATTTGAAAACCGTGAAATATATGTAACCACTTAAGAAAAAGCAGTACTATTAAAAAATAAGTAGGACTTGATCAACATTGACCTCACCCCCACGCGTGGCACGAGCTGTCAAAATCGCTTACACTAATACACCGAAGCTGCTTCCGGTTCGTTCGCGAGATTGAGAGAGCGGAGCACAAGAGAGGGAACGAAGAGAGCAGAATCGGGTGGATCAACCGACATAGTGCGTCCATCCCTGTGAAGCGACCCTCGCCTTACCAGAAAAATTCACAGTAGATTTTCTCTGTTAAAAACGAAAATATTAGGAAAAAGGCGAATCAGGAGAGTTGTAAGAAAAAGGAAGACAAATAAAAATCAATTAGGAGCGTAGGACGGGAAAACCCGACAACACTTTTATGACCCACTTAAGTGGCACGCGCAGAAAGGTGCCCGACGAGAAACAAACAAATAACAATATCTGTGAAAAAAGGACTCATCTTGAACCCCAGTCTGCGATCAGCAGAGAAGCGAGTCAGACGTGCGTCCCTCACAAACCAAAAAAGTGCTTAAAAAGTGCAAAAATGCCTCACGGCAAGAAAAAGAGGCGGTCCTCACCAGCAGGATCGGCAGATTTGAAGAAGCTAAAAAATGCCGAAGCGCTACCTGCAAAGCCAGGCAGTTTGAGCAAGGACGCTCAAAATTCGTCTGGAAACCAGTTCGCTACCCTCCCTGTGGACGTGAGCGAGAAGGAAGAATTTGAACGACGGGAAAAGTTGCCACCCATTTTTGTGAAAACATCGTCATCGGATTCGGTGCGAAAGTGGCTGACCGGATTTATCAAATCTGGTGCTTTACGAGCTTCCATTCGCTTGTGTGCTGATGGACTCAAAATTCTGCTACCTACCAGAAAGGATTACAACTACGTTCGGGATTTCCTGAACAACACAAAGATTGAATACTACAGCCATGACGATCCAGGTAAACGCCCCATGAAACAGGTCCTCCGAGGCCTGTACGACATGGATGTGAGTGTGCTGAAAGAAGAGCTCAAAACTCTTAAGTTGAACGTGATCGAAGTCTTCAAGATGACGAGACACAACAAGGACATCAAGTATCGTGATCAACTGTACCTGGTTCATCTCGAGAAAGGATCGACAACGCCGTCTGAGCTGAAATCAGTTCGGGCAATTTTCAACATCATCGTGACTTGGGAACGTTATCGTCCAGTGCACCGTGACGTGACACAGTGTTCGAACTGTTTGCAGTTTGGACATGGTGGAAGGAACTGTTTCATCAAGAGTCGTTGTGCAACCTGTGGAGGTGAGCACAAAACTCAAGCTTGCGAAACAATCAACGAGAACATCGAAGCGAAATGCTTCAATTGCGGCGGCGACCATTCGACCAAGAATCGAAGCTGCCCAAAACGAGCTGAGTTTGTAAAAATTCGGCAGCAAGCGACGACGAGGCACCAACCAAATCGTCGCAAAACACCACCAACTTACACGGACGTGGATTTCCCTGCTTTGGCGTCACCTGGAGCGGGATCTGTTCGAGTGGTTCCAAATCTGCAGCCATTGCCGTTGAATCAGCGGCAAAAGTTGCAGAGAATACAACACCTCCTGGCTTCAGTCAGCAACCGAGGGAAACCAACCAGCATCAACGGATGAAGGCAGTAGTGACCTGTTTTCACCACAAGAACTTCTAAACATTTTCATCGAGATGACAACAACACTGCGTGGTTGCAAAACTCGCCAAGAACAAGTAAGAACTCTTGGAGCATTCATCTTAAAATACAGTTCGTAGTTTACTCGTTCTAGTGATTTTGAATATTTCAATGAATTTACTTTTTTAGTTTTAAGTTAGGATTAGTTGTTAAAGTGATTTTTTTTTCTTTTTTACCCAAATGTATTCGATTCAATGCAAAAATGTAAAACAATTTGAAGTAAATAAATGAATGTGAACAGTTAATAAGAAAACGAAAAATATAACAAAGATGAAGAGCATGTAGCCATACCACTTAGAATGTAAATGAAATGTAATTATTATAAGAAAGTTCAATAAAGACATATTTAATTTCAAAAAAAAAAAAAAATGTGAAAAAAGGACAGGCACGACTGGAAAATAAATAAAGATTACATTATCTATGGGTTAAGTCATAAAAGGACTGCGACTAATTTCTGAGAAAAATCTGAGAATTAGAGCGCGGTGGAAAGAAATAGAACAATTATATTAGGATTTTAATAGTGAGAGAAATAAAATAGGCCAGGATATTATGTATAACTTGGAAGGATTTTTAGAGTGGGGGGAAAAATAAATAAAATAAGAAAAAAAGAGAGTTATATATTGTAGAATTCTGGGAATTAAGGAAACTTTTCATTATATCAAGAAAATACAGGTTGGAGTGGGGTTGTAAATGAGACAAAAATATATTATATAAGTTAGAGGAAGAATTTTGGTGTGAAACCGAAAAGGACGGATATATTATGCAACATCAAAAACTAGAGTGGGGGTAAAAATATAAGATATTAAATAATTAAGTAAATAACTAGATTTAGTATAAAAACCCAAGCTGAAGTCAGTAAAGCAGTCAGTAAATGAGACAGTGAAAGAGAGTGAAAGTGTTTGATCCGAAATATCCAGTCGAAGTGCCTTGGACTTAGCCGGCTGCACGCTTCACCGGGAATTCCCGGGACAAAAATCTCGGGATTTTTCCAAAACCGGGAATTCCCGAATCCCGGGATTTTTTTTTTATTTCATCCCGGGAATTCCCAAAATTGAAAACAAATCAAATTTTGTTTGGAAATTTAGATTTGGTTGTGGAAATAGATGAATATTTTAATACATAATACTCGACAAAAAGTTAAAAGCATTAAAATTTGTATTCGGCATTTAAGGTAGTCAGAAATTTTCCAACACAAAAGTATGTTTACATGGCAGCTAGACGTTTGTTTGCATCAGATTTCCTATCTCTTTCTAGCAAAAGTTTATTGTCAGACGACTTCTAGCTGGTTTTTTTTTGACTGACCGCCCGATATGTCAGCCAACATACTTCGCAGGGCTGTATGCTCGATCATTGTTTGCATCAGGACACTGTCACGAGAAGTTCGTCATTTTTGGGTTAATTTATATTTCTATAGAGTAATCTACGTGCGTATGTATTGCGTGTACGTACACGAAAATAAAGTGAGGTTAAATTTTGTCAGGCAGCAAAACCAAATGGTGCGCTAGTGTGCGTACGCGAAACGTCATAAAGCTCTATAACTGGGCCTAGCCTTATATCAGCATTATAATGGCTTGTTAGGAAAATTGCTGAAATTTTAGTTTTCAGATCCGCAAAAAATAATAATAATTGATATTATATTTTCGTATATTTATGACATTAAACTTTAAAAAATCATATTTCATTATTTTTCATCAAAAACCGGCATCTGGAGCAAATCAGGACAAAAGTAAGAAATTTGCCATTTTTTTGCAAAATGTTCTGATTGTTTTGATTGATTTTAGTTACAACATGAATAGAACAAAACAATTAGTACACTGATTTCTTAAATCTCCTGTATCTATCCAGACTGCAGTCCAGATTATCTCCAGTTGGCGGTAGTGATTTAAAGATAATTTTTCAAATATGTTTCAAATTAACTACAAGAAATTCTAGACTCATACAAAATGTTATGTTTTCTGGTATAATTTCGTGTTTTTTGACAGTTTCAAAGAAAGAAAAAAAGTTTAAGCTTTTTTTTAATGATGTCATAAAAATAAATAAATAAAAGAAATATCTAAATAAGAAGCTTATTAAATTTGAATCACATCAGATTCAAAATCCAAAGCACATCAAAGAATAATCTTTTAATGTATTTTAAACTATCATAAAAACTGCTGTCTTTGTTTAGATTGAAGTGTAGATTATCACCAATTAACAGTATTGAGCTAATTCTTTCTTCCGCCGTCGGTGTGTTTTTCGTTTTTTTGGCGTGCGTGTGTGCGTGTGAAGGTGCGGCTGGCTTTGGCTGTCTCGATGACAGTTGAGCCAGTCAGATTTGCGATTCCTTTCCGTAGGGTCGTAGAATTTTCGCGTCCGCCGTCGGTGTGTTTTTCGTTTTTTTGGCGTGCGTGTGTGCGTGTGAAGGTGCGGCTGGCTTTGGCTGTCTCGATGACAGTTGAGCCAGTCAGATTTGCGATTCCTTTCCGTAGGGTCGTAGAATTTTCGCGTCCGCCGTCGGTGTGTTTTTCGTTTTTTTGGCGTGCGTGTGTGCGTGTGAAGGTGCGGCTGGCTTTGGCTGTCTCGATGACAGTTGAGCCAGTCAGATTTGCGATTCCTTTCCGTAGGGTCGTAGAATTTTCGCGTCCGCCGTCGGTGTGTTGTTTTTCGTTTTTTTGGCGTGCGTGTGTGCGTGTGAAGGTGCGGCTGGCTTTGGCTGTCCCGATGACAGCTAGCCAGTTTGATTTGACCCTATCAACACCCTATCATACCATTTCAGCTCGATACACATCGAAACTCGTCGTTCGCACCGTTAATCAGTACCTCACTAAACATCAATCATTTAAAACTCGTAAAATCATCTCAAGTTAAAAGTTACATTGTTTAATCCTTCATTCTTTAATTACAAATGATTTTGGTTCTATCTTTCCACAGCCGGCTGTCTAAGACTAGACCATTTCATTTAAAATTTAACAACCGATAAACGGGAAATGTCTCATCCGCAGCATCCGATTGTTTGCCTTGAGAATAATATATAACATCTTTCAACAAACACTATGATTTTGGGTCGCATCATCATCTTCAATGATGAATCCTGACCAAACAACCTATCCTACTAACAAGTTTTCAGGTTCCTGGCGCTCGTGGGGTGTAAGCACAGAGTAAATCAGCTGCCCTAGTAGCAACCTGCGCTAACTAACATTCCCGTCCCTTAAAATCGAGGTCTACAAACCGACATGGCGGGCGCCGTTGGTGGCCAATGACTGTTACCTATTTGCAACTGATCTAGCTTTAGCAATCATGGTGTTTTATCTTTTCAGCGCATTCATACATGCTGTTGATAAGGGAAACACCACTAGATCGTCGAAGCCTATAATCAGTAGTGCTGAAAGGATATTATGGTTCTGTTCAGCAACGGAGGGGCAACCATGGGTGATCTCTCATGCTCATGCTCATGCTCATGCTCAATTAACAGTATTGAGCTAATTCTGTAATTTTAGGCTTGAAAAACATAACAAATATAATAAAAATATAGATTTAATGACTGCTTCAAAAATTTCCCGGGATCCCGGGAATTCCCGGGATTCCAAAAATATTTTTCCCGTTTCCCGGGAAATTCAAAACCCGGGAAAATTGGACGCCCTAAACCGACATCCCGATTCGCGAATAAAAGCTCAACAATTCCGAGAGATGGCGCAAAGCATCGAAGAATAACGATTCAAATTTTCGCTGTTCGGTTACATAGGAATGCAAACTTAAAATTGAGTTTAACCTTGAGGTTATGTATGCGAATTCTGTTTTGTTAAATTCCAGCGTTCATAACAACTTTTGAGCAAAAATTCGAGCTGATACTTTGTTAACTTTTGATACTCTATCATTTTAAACAATATTATTTTTTCAAAATTATTTTTTTTCCAAATTTTTTTTATTGCGTTAATTTATAGAGGGCAAAAAGTTTACACTCGTACCACTTGATTTTTTTCTAAAAAGTTGTTCTAAGAGCTGTAAATTCAATTTTAAGTTTGCATTCCTATGTAACCGAACAGCGAAAATTTATATCGTCATTCTTCGATGCTTCGCGCCATCTGTCGGAATTTTTGAGCTTTTAATCGCGAATTGGCTTGGGCAGTTGGATTTCTACTCGAAACGGTGACGGTTCGTTTGCGACTGAGCCGCGCCAAGTTTTTGTTACGCCAGAAAAAAGTACACGCGGAGGAACAAAGCACCGGAACAGCCAGCTGAATATTCTTTTCGGTTCTGAAGACATCGGGCGGCGCTTCTTGGTCCGCTAAGCACCAGCGGCAACCTTCGGCAAGCGGGAGCAGTATTTCCTGCTAAGCCGAAAAGAACCGGTCTCGAACTTGGTGAGCCACGCGCGGCTGGAGGCCGCTCGACGCGGTTGCGAAGCTGCCTGAAGGAAGACGGCGGCGCGGAAGAACCGGCGATCACGCCGAACGATCCGCCGGGTTCGAAAGAGCGACAAACGGATTCCATCGAACGCGGAGCGACCAGCTACGAGACCGAGCACACAGAAAAAAATCAATTCTCGAAACCGTGAAGTCAGTACACGATTATGAGAACCACGAAGGAATATATTCACGTTTATGGTGCAAATGCACCATACTCATGAATAAATTCCTTCGTGGATCTCACATTCGTGAACTTAATTCACGATTACGGGAATTGATTTTTTTCTGTGCAGCGGCGCTGAAGAAGGAAGATGAAGAAGAGGGTGAGGAGAAGAAGGGCCAGGGCGAAGAAGAGGAAGTAGGCCTTGAAAAAGAGCCGATCGGTGGGCGGCTAAAAAATAAAAAGTGTTTTGAACTAATTTCTTTGTATTTGGGCTTTTTGTCGAGAAAGAATTATTTTTCTGTAACAGCTTACTCGAGGCGGTGCTGTTGCTGGTAAGTTTATAGCCTAAATAGTATTTTTGGAGCTTTAATCGAGCATCAAACTCTTCATAAGACGAAGATATATGTTTGATTAGAAAGGGTATATTTCCCCTATTTTTAAAAATCGAAAAACTGCAAATATTTCACAATATTAAAAACATGCCACTTTATCCAAAAAATAAACAGTACTTTTCGATTTACATAAACAAATCATTTAAAAAAAATTAAGTATAAAATATTAATTTATTCCGAAAATCACTATTTTTCAAAAAAAATATTGCACTACGCCAATTTTTTTGGCCATACTTTTCTATGGCTCAAAAGTTGCGGGTTTTGGTCCCTAAAACATATCAACAAATGTCAAATATCAAAAAATGAAAATTTTGAGAAACTGAGTTTTTGCGAAAAAAAAGGTTTATCAAAAAATTGGCATGATTTTTTTGTGTGTATCTATATTATGTTGAACAGTCCTCATCAAAACCTGCAAACTTACCCAAGATTCCAAATTGATCAAAAAATTCCTTCAATAGTTACAGATTTTCGAATATTTACGTACCATTTTTGTATGGACAACTAACAAAATTGTATGGAGACTTGTATGGGAGAATCAATGACACAAAATGGCTTCTTTGGTCATAGGAAACGCCTTCACAAAATTGAAGCTAAATCGAAAATGTTAAAAATAAAAAAATAATTATGAGCTGATCCACTTTAAGTTCTTTAATTCTTCCTGAGCATCAAGAACGCCTTTTCCTCGTTGAAAGCAGAAAACATTAAATGAAATGTAAAACGAGGGTCTCTTCTATTTGTCGAGCGACTTTGAGCGAATCTGTATCCTTTTCAGTTGACCACATTTAGAATGTGGCAATTTAGTCGAGATCCGTTCAGTGTCACAGAACCCCAAACATCTTGTGCAAAGCTGGAATTGTTAAACAAAAAAAAAAACAAATGTCATCCAGCCGTCCCTGGAAAGGATCTCGGATAATTGGGTTTAATCTTTGGCAAAACCTTTTTGGTTAATTAAATTTTCGCGCCACTAATTGCAGGCAATACGAAGGGAAGGCTCAGACGGCACGATTCGGCAATCCGACTGTTGATGGACATTTTTGGGTCTTTTCTGTGGTTTTTTGAACGTACACGGAGGCACGTTAACAGTGCGTTGAGCACGCAATTACAATAATGGCTCTGCTGAATTGGGAAATGGTGAAAAACACACGTTCGGAACTTGTTCATAATTAACGTGGGCTTTCTTATAATTAGTACTTGCTGAGATAAGTGTACAACTTATTTTGATGTGTCACATTAAACCGGTTTCAAACTAAAATCATCAAGCAGAATAAGCTTGAGTCTAAATCAACTGCTATGGCTTTGTTGGATGTTGAGAAGGCTTTTGACAATGTTTGGCATGATGGTTTGATACATAAACTGTATTTATACGGTTTTCCAATGTATCTTATCAAAATTATCCAGCACTATCTTTCGGAGAGATCGTTCAGGGTTTTTCTGAATGGGATTGCTTCTGGATTATTCAACATTGATGCTGGGGTTCCCAAGGAAGTATTCTTGGCCCACTTCTGTACAATATTTTTACATCTGATTTGCCTACTCTTCCTGGTAATGGTGTGTTGTCACTTTTTGCTGATGACACTGCCGTTATTTATAAGGGTAAAATAACCAGATATTTAGTTGGCCGTCTTCAGAAGGGCCTTGACGTTCTTTCCGAATACTTTGGCGACTGGAAAATTCGCATAAATGCAGCCAAAACTCAAACCATCATTTTTCCACTTTCCAAATCGGCCCGATTTGTCCCAAAGGATGATGTTTTGATAAAAATGAATGATGTTTCGATACCCTGGTCAAAGGAAGTTGTCTATTTAGGTCTCATACTTGACTCGAAACTATTGTTTCGGCAGCATGTAGACAAAATATTGAACAAGTGCAGCATTCTCATCAGGTGTTTGTATCCTTTAATTAACAGAAAATCAAAGCTATCTTTGAAAAATAAGTTAGCAGTTTACAAACAAATAATTTACCCCGTTATTGAGTATGCAGTACCTGTTTGGGAGTGTTGCGCTAGAACTCATAAATTGAAGCTCCAGCGTGTCCAAAACAAGGTACTCAAAATGGTTTTGAATGTTCCTGGCTGGACAAGATCAAGTGAGGTTCATGAATTAGCAGGAGTAAAAATGTTGGATCAGAAGATTCAAGAAAAATGTTTGAAATTCAGGGAAAAATGTGCTATATCTGAATACCCCTTGATTCAAGGATTGGTTTAGTTTATGGTAAGATTAAGTTAGTTTTAGGTTAGGTTATGTTTTCTAAACATTTTTTTTTCCTCATTGTGTCTAGTGTTACAAAAATGATAAATCATGTACTTTTAATGTTATGAAAATGAACAGTGTTTAAATCACGAAAAGCAAACTAAAGCTGAAGAGCCACAGCTGACCACTTATTATGTAAACCAAATGTAATTATTATAAGAAAGATTCAATAAAGTATATTTAATTAAAAAAAAAACCGGTTTCAAAGCAATCTGTTTTTTTTAAATGATAAAATAACTGCAATCTTTTTTTTATGGTAACTTTTACTGACGTCGCTAGAAATGATTCAAACTTAAAAATTGGCGTTTTGTCAAAAAAAATTCATATACTTTTCGCCTTCATTTCTAATTTTTCTTTAAAAAGTGTCTTTCATCAAAAAATCAATTGTTCCTTACAACAATTCTCCCAATTTACAGATGAAATGAAATTTTATGTTTAGTAAAAAATACTCATATTTTATAAATCTAATTAAACGACAAATTAAGAAGCCCCACTCTGCTCATACATAAACCATAATAGTTCAACTCAATCTGATTCACAACACTGCCTACATTAGACATTCAAATAACTAAATCAGCGGAAACCTTCTAATTGAGTGGAAGGAAACTGCCGCACATGCGGGCATGGAAAATTTATGAACCCGCCAGAAAAGCTCCCCATAGTTTGTATAATTTTCCTCCACAATAGCATGTTGCTTAGCGTTTAAAACGTCTCTTTGGATTACGATTCGAACGGTTTTGGCCCACGGAAGCCCCGCACCGGAGAAAACGCGCCAAACGCTTTGATTTTACCTCCCGCATCGTTCGTGTGTCAAAACCACTTGGAGTTTTTTGAAAGTTCAGGGCTAAACCGATTAAAAGCTGCGACTCGTTGGCCTGCGGGGCTTAATAAGTGCCTGTCGCGGCGGTGGGGTGGCACGTAATTTTCGTGACCTCTTGAACGAGCGCCCGCGCACCCATTGCTGAAATAAACAACACATCAAAAACTTTGCCGATTTCCCCACCAGGTTGTCTGAAGGTTTGTTAGGAGTGGAACTGGCGGAGATGGGAGAATTCCATGTGAGAAAGAAAATTGAACAAATATAGGTTTTTTAGATAACGTACTTTGCAAATGAACAATTCTCCACCACAGCCGGAAATGAATTTTATTAATGCATTTTAATTTGGTTCACACTATGTGGGGTCCTTCCCTATGACTAAATAATCATTTTGTGTCATTGGTTCACCCATGCAAGGCTCCATAAAAATTTTGCAGCTGTCCATACAAAAATGGTACGTAAATATTCGAAAAGCAATAACTTTTGAAGGTATTTTGCGATCGATTTGTTGTCTTAGGCAAAGTTGTTGGTGGGCGGTTCTCCGCCAACTCACACAGCAGTTGCTCCAACCTCTCTTCGATTTTCATGAAACTTGGGCCTAAGGGGTAATTTTGGTCTCTGATCACGAATTCGATCTTCATTTTTTGAGTTCTCGCTACGGTGAGGTGATACGACTCCTTTCATTTTTTAGGATTTTTACTTAGAAATATTTTCAGTGATTTGTAGCCTAAACCGTGAAGAGATAGAAATGTGTTGTCAAAAGGATTTTTGTGTAAAAAATGGTTTTAAGATTGCTGCCATTTCCAGTAACTCATCTGTCAAAAATCGTGAGACATGTCATTTTATGGGAAATTTAATGTATTTTTCGAATCTGATATTGTTTCATTTGGAGCAAAATTTTTCATTTTAAAATTACGTGTTTTCTCTAAATTTGCAGGGTTAATTTTTAGAGTATTACAATGTTCTACAAAGTTGTGGAGCAGAAAAAAAAAATATTACATGAACAAAGTTCTATCGTTATGGTCGGGACGATAACGATAATCAATAAATATATTTCTAAAATTGACTAAAACCAACCAAATTATGCTGAATTTTCAAGCTTCCTCTTAGTAAATATTGTTTTGAAAAAATGGTAACTTTCAAAATAAAAATACTACAAAAAATTAAAAATGCCGTTTTTTTTATTCTCAAATTTTTATAATTTGTAATATGGGTATCAAACGATTCGAAATTTCGCATGCATTTTCACTGTTTTCGAATTTTTGAATGAAATACACAAATTTTCACAAAATACCGTAATTTCTCAAAAATACTCATTTTTTATAATTTGCAATATGGGTAAGAGCACGTTTTTCAACTGTTTTTGAGTTTTTTGAATGAAATATTAAAATTTTCACAAAATACCGTATTTTATTGAAAATACTCAAATTTTACTAATTAGCAATATGGGTATTTTAACTGTTTAAGAGTTTAATGATTTTTTAAGCAAAAAAACCCATTTTTTATTATTTGCAGTATGGATATAAAACGATTCGAATTCTTGCATGTATTTTAACTGTTTTAAAGTTTTGTGAATGAAAAAAGCAGCTAAAATTTCGCTTCGTTTGATACATATTGCAAATTATAAAAATTTGAGTATTTTCGAGAAAATGCGGTATTTTGTGAGTATTTTAGTATTTTATTCCAAAAAACCTCAAAACAGTGAAAATGCGTGCAAAATTTCTAATGGTTTGATACCCATATTGCAAATTAAATAAATTTGAGTACTTTCAAAATTAAACTGAACTTTGTGAAAATTTGATTATTTCATTCAAAAAACTTTGAAACAGTTATAAATTACGAATCGTTTGATACCGTCACCTGGGGGGAATCAGGACTACAGTCTGAATAGGGACTGCAGTGTTTAGAGCACTTAAATGTTTTAAATTTGGAAATGGATGTACAAATTTTGTTGGCCTGAGTCTGTTCTATTCGATACCAACAAGAAAATTCAAAATATTGTGCTCTAATATGGTTAAAACTGCTGTCCCAATTCGCCCCATGTGTCCCAATTCGTCCCAGTTGACGGTACCCATATTGCAAATTATAAAAATTTGGGTATATTCGAGAAAATACGGTATTCTGTGAAAAAAAATAAGAATTTCATTCAAAAAACCTAAAAACAGTGAAAATGCATGCCAAATTTTGAATGGTTACAATTATTATTACTACAAATCTTAAAAATTTAAGTTATTATTATTACAAATCTTAAAAATTTGAGTGCTTTCAAAAAATACGGTATTTTGTGAAAATTTCTAATATTTATGCTTTGATTCTTACTACATTGTCCATCAATATATTCTACAACATTATCCAAAAATATATTTTAAGCGAATGCATTGAAAATTTTACATGCTATTGTTGGAATAAGTCAATTTAAGAAAGATTTAAAAAATGAGTTTTCGTTCGTTATCAGCGATAAGATAATCGCAGATAATTATCGAAATAACGATAACGATAACGATAGTTTTATTGACGATGATTCTATCGATTAACAACCATGATAAGGGGATTGTATGTATCCATCACAAGTTATCAGAATTTTACAAAAAAAAAATTTGAAAATGTGATGATTTTTACCTTTTTTATTATTTTTTTTATTATTTTTAACACCTAGCACTCAATCGTGTGCTTTTGAAAGTATTTTTTTTCGGAAAGTTGAGCAAATTTTGCATAAGAATGACCTTTTGGACTAAAGTTGGCGCTAGTGCACTGCTTGATGTGGGGAAATTTCCAAAATAAATCAAACCGGATACTGCCGCCTAACGTATTTTTTAAATTGTACGATTCTGGTAGAGCGTCCAATTTCCCGTCCCGGGAAAAAAAATCCCGGGAATTCCCGGGATTTCCCGAAAAAAAATATTTCCCGTTTCCCGGGAAATTTGTAAATTTCCCGGGAATTCCCGAAGTTCAAGCGGAAGTATACATTTTCTTAACTTTCTGGTACATTTTTTAAACTTTCAAAAAAAAAAATCGAAATAAAAAAACATATTTTAATAAATTCAATTTACTGTTCTTATTGAACTAATCAGTTCGTCTAAAAATTTTATGTCAGGATTTATTTCAGATGTTAATAATTTCTGAAGCATTCACAACTAGGTATAGATCTTGTACGATATTATGAATAAACTCACGATATTAAAAATAAACTATTAAAATTTTGGTAAGCTTTTTAAGCAAAAATTCTTGTTATATAATCTGAAAATAAGGTAACTTTTCCCGCCAAGAACAAAATTGATTTTTTTGTTTTGTTTCCCATTACCAAATAATTATGCTAATTTGTTCAAAAAAAATCGAGAAATTACAGTCAAAAGTTTAAAATTTATAGAGCACTTGAGCTACACTCAAAAAAATGAGTTCGCATAAACGTGAACAGAGCTCATGCCAGCGGGAACCAGGAAGAAAACTGTTCACTTTCATGGTGCAATGCACTATAAAAGTTGAACAGTTTTCTTCCTGG
This sequence comes from Culex quinquefasciatus, assembly GCF_015732765.1. Classification (NCBI taxonomy): domain Eukaryota; kingdom Metazoa; phylum Arthropoda; class Insecta; order Diptera; family Culicidae; genus Culex; species Culex quinquefasciatus. The sequence continues at coordinate 118,140,678 of NC_051863.1, read as the reverse complement.
TTCCCGGTGGCATGAACTCTGTTCACGTTTACGCGAACTCATTTTTTTAGTGTACCAAGGGCGTATAGTTTAAATCTGAAACTACTTAACAACTTTTTTCTTTGAAAATTCTTTTAACCGAAGTCTTTTATTAGGCCGAATCATTAAAAAATCATTGAAAAACTATTTCAAAAAATGTAAACATATTTCAAATACTCGCTCCAAACATTTGAAAACTGTAAGTTGTAATTACATAAAAATGGTATTTCCAGTGAACAGCAGATTTTTAAGGTAAATTCAATACTTATATATTTATTCATGAGATCAATCCAGTAAGATTTGTTCTGAATAAAATTTTTGCCATGAAAAACATATACCTGGCTACTTCTTATCAATACAAAATACTAATCATTATATTTTGAACGAACGCATTTAGAAAATTTATATATTTTCCTGAAGTTGTATGTTTTTTTACAAGCAGCCAAGTCCTTACACTTACTTTGACCATTAGAATTGCTATTTAATACTATTTTGTTGCAAAATATTGACCAAAACCAGGATCAGAACAATTTTCGATTAATTTAGAATTTCCCGGGAATTCCCGGGATTTCCCGGGAAATTTGTTGAAAATTTCCCGTTTCCCGGGAATTTTGTAACCCCGGGAAATTGGACGCTCTAGATTCTGGAAAAAATCTTTATGTTATATTTTTTTGTTTAACTGTTCTACAACTTTATACACAGCAAAAAAAGTAGTAATCCAACTGCGTGTAAAAGGCCTAGGTGTAAAATAAATTTTGCATTATTTTATAAAATTCTGTGTAATATTACACCCTGAAATATGTAGCCCATCAGTATCGAGGTTTTTAAGCGAAGATGGCGTTCGAATGGTGAACGCCCGAAATGTCAAAATCACGCAGTGGTACCAACATTACGGAACAAGTGTGTCATGGCATGACAGCCATATTTTTTTTCTAATGTTGGTGCTACCACAGACAAACAGACATGAAAGTTCGAACAATTTTTTGTTCAAAAAGTGGGACCAGTTTCAATTTGAATTTTGTTTGCCCACTAACGACATCTATCTACGATTCCTAGAATCTTTGTCTTCCCAATGACAGCAGGACATGTGTATGTATGTATGAGTATATGTTGACAGATAACCAAAGCATCAAAGGCAATCATAAACAAACGGAAAATCGTGGCTGCAAGATCAGTTTGTTCCTTTCTTGGACAACACCGGATCAGATCGATCATAACGAAGACACTTGGTTCCGCCTAGAGAGCGGAGCTGCGGGGTGGCTCCGTGGGGCCGTATTCCGGTGGACTAGGCTGCGCCTCTCTATGCGTAGTGATTGCTTGCTTGAAAAGACGGTTCCATCAGCGCAGTCTACTCAACAACCGGTGCAAAAGGACAACCCGCCACCAGCCGCACAGCCTCGCGCTCCTCGGCGCGCTCGTTGCCACGCTCATACTGACGAGGTAGGAGAGCGGCCAACGCCGTGCACGCATTGTGACTACCGCGATGCCCTAGAACAATTTGACCTAGCAGCTAGGATATTCCTTTGGGCGCCTGAACAAGTCGCTGGGCAAGTTCGGGACCAGATAGCGTCAAACGAACAAAATACGAGAAAGGCACTGGAGACTCCACCCACCGACGGATGGGTTGAGTGGGTTCCTCCACTACGCCAACAATAACGTGGCAACAAACGTGCCAAAGAGAACGAGGCTGTGCAGCTGGTGGCAAGCTCTCCTCCTGCACCGGCCACAAAGAAACTGCACTGATGGAACCATCCGCACGGAACCAGCTCGCGATTCCGCTCACTCAGCGGAACCTGGTGCATGGTCTTCGTTATGATCGATCCGACGTGAAGCCCCAGAAAAACGACATGGATCCGAAAATTTTCGAAAATAAAAAAAATACGGTGAATAACTCCACGCGTTGTCGCATTGTCGGTAACCAAAACAAAATAAAAATGAAAGCTCAAAGCTGTCATGTCAAAGAACGATCGCTGAGCACAATGGCGCCTCTGGTGGTGAATCCGGAAAACAATTACCATGCTTTTCGATTTTTTGAAAAATGTCCGTTACAGTTTTGGGACAGGTTAGTGACCTCGACTTTCATGTCTGTTTGTCTGTGGTGCTACTGCGCGATTTTGACATTTCGGACGTTCACCATTCGAGCGCCATATTCGCTTAAAAACCTGGATAGGAAATCTACTTGACCGAAATGTCAAGCTCACATATACGTTTATCCTTTCCATTTTTCATCGGTCTGATGGCCGAGCGCGCCAGTCCTAACTGTTGGTGCTGGGTTTGAGTCCCGTCGGTTGCAACTTTTTTTTGTGTTTACAAAAATTGTACATGCAGCGTGTAATATTAAGTGTCTTTTTTGACGAAGGTGATGTGCATGCTTTTGCACGCGATTTTACCATCGGATTTTTTGCTGTTAGAACATTGCAACACTCTAAAAATGAACTTAGCAAAGTTAGAATAAACACGTAATTTGCAAATGAAAAACAATGTTCCAAATGAAAAAATCATCCCCCTATTTCCGATTCGCAAAGTACATTAATTTCCCATAAAATTACTTGTCTAACGATTTTTGACAGTTTAGAAAAAGGAAATGGCAGCAATTTTTATTTTTATTTTAACACAAAAAAAGATCTTCTGTAAAAAATCGATTTAAAAAAATTAAATTTTGGTAATGTTTTTTTTTTCGAGTTTTTTTTTTTCGAGTTTCGGTTTTAAATGTAAATTCAAATTTGCAATCGAATTTTGTATGACCCAATCCCACCCCTAGACCCAATGTCACCCCTGATTACGGTACTTTACTATTTGTTTTGATGAGTTGCATTATTTTCAAGATATAGCCACTTAAAGTTGAATTTGAACTGAAAAATTCCCTTTTTTCATTTTTTGCCTTCCTCACGTTACTGAGGAAAGGCTATAAAATCACTCGAAAAACGAAATTCTTAATTAGACCCACCCCCCCTCCTAGACCCACCTTCATGTATACCTATCGACTCAGAATCAAATTCTGAGCAAATGTCTGTGTGTGTGGTGGGATGTTGATCAAAAAATTGTCACTCGATTATCTCGACATTGGCTGAACCGATTTTGTCCGTTTTGGCGTCATTCGATCCGTCTTGGGGTCCCATAAGTCGCTATTAAAAATGATAAAGTTAAGTTAAGTACTTCAAAAGTTATGCTAAAAAAACGAGTTTAACAAAAGTCCGGAAGATTGTAAAAAGGGTGGTTTTTATAAGAAAACCCGTCATGCTATACATTTTTAGAAAGGTATTTAAAAGACCTTTCCAACGCGTCCAAGACATTGAAGATCTGACAAGTTTTTCAAAAGTTATAAGCACTTAAGTGTTATTTATACGCTTTTTAGAGGCCGGATCTCAGATATGTTGATGAAAACGTTGTCCGGAACTCTCATGCAACCTATTGTTGGATAGGTATTCAAAAGATTTCCAATGCGTCTAAAACATTGAAGATCTGACAACCCTATCAAAAGTTATAAGCACTTATGTGTTATTTACGCACTTTTTCGAGGCAGGATCTCAGATATTTTGATGAAAATGCTGTCCGGATCTCTTATGCGACCAATCGTTGGATAGGTATTCAAAAGACCTTTCCAACGCGTCCAAAACATTGAAGATCTGACAACCTTATCAAAAGTTATAAGCACTTAAGTGTTATTTTTGAACTTTTTGTATTTTGGATAGCACCCTTTAAATGTGAGGAAGGCGCCAACCACCTAAAGGTGGATTAAGTAAAGTTTTGCCTTCCTCACGTTACTGAGGAAAGGCTATAAAATCACTCGGAAAATAAACTTCTCAATTAGACCTCCTAGATCCACCTTCATGTATACCTATCGACTCAGAATCAAATTCTGAGCAAATGTCTGTGTGTGTGGTGGGATGTTGATCAAAAAATTGTCACTCGATTATCTCGACATTGGCTGAACCGATTTTGTCCGTTTTGGCGTCATTCGATCCGTCTTGGGGTCCCATAAGTCGCTATTAAAAATTATGCAGTTTAGTTAAGTACTTCAAAAGTTATGCTAAAAAAACGATTTTAGCAAAAGTCCGGATGATTGTAAAAAGGGTGGTTTTTGTAAGAAAACCCGTCATGCTATACATTTTTAGAAAGGTATTTAAAAGACCTTTCCAACGCGTCCAAGACATTGAAGATCTGATAAATCTATCAAAAGTTATAAGCACTTAAGTGTTATTTATACGCTTTTTGGAGGCCGGATCTCAGATATGTTGATGAAAACGTTGTCCGGATCTCTCATGCGACATATCGTTGGATAGGTATTCAAAAGAGCTTTCCAATGCGTCTAAAACATTGAAGATCTGACAACCCTATCGAAAGTTATAAGTACTTAAGTGTTATTTATGCACTTTTTCGAGGCTGGATCTCAGACCTTTCGTTGGATAAGTATTCAAAAGACCTTTCCAACGCGTCCAAAACATTGAAGATCTGACAACCCTATCAAAAGCCATAAGCACTTCTGAGTTATTTATGCACTTTTTGGAGGCCGGATCTCAGATATTTTGATGAAAATGCTTTCTGGTTCTCTCATGCGACCTATCGCAGGATGGGTATCCCAAAGACCTTTCTAATGCGTCCAAAACATTGAAGATCTGACAACCCTATCAACAGTTATAAGCACTTAAGTGTTATTTACGCACTTTTTGCATTTTGGATAGCACCCTTTAAATGTGAGGAAGGCACCAACCACCTAAGGGTGGATTAAGTAACGTTTTTTTTAAATAGTGTCTATGATTGTCCATTCCTGAAATACACTTTTTTCGAAAAGTTCGAAAAGTTTCCAATAAAATTGCCTGTGAGACATTAAAGATTGGACCTATAATTGCTGAAATACAAAAAAAAGTATGTCTCATCCAAACATTCCCAAATTTTTTAATGTCAATATCTCAGCAACTTATGGTAAAATTTTCAAGGTTGAAAAATGAAATATTTGTAAATTTAATGATCTTTTCGAAAAAAAAAAATATTCTGAATTTTTTTTAATCAGGACTAATATTTCAAATGGGTGTTATTTTGAATATTTGTATTGAAACTTATCTTTGGCTCATAATTTGTGGTTTTTGTCCCCTAAAACATATTTGTTCCATAAAACATTTAAAAAATTATTGAATATAACTTTTCGGAAATTGAGTTTTAGTGAAAAAAATAAATTTAAAACCTGATTTTTTTTCTTGGTGTCGTAAGCGCCATTATGATGAAAACCATTTTTGAATAAATAAAACAAAATATTATGTTTTCTATTAATGTTTTTTTTCAGTCAATCACTAATCACTAATTCTAAACGATTATTGGAAATTTTCCGTTCTATGAAAATAAATATTGTTTCTGAGGAAAAAAAAAAACAATCGAAATCTGGGTCCAAAGGTTTCTGCAACATTGCGTTTGTTTGGGACACACTAATGGCCAGTCCAGTCCTGTCCAGTTCAGGAGTATGAGTAAAGTAAAAGTAAATCTTTCCCAGTTCCTGAGGGGAACACCCTTGAAGAGTATCGGGGCCGGCATTTACAAAGCGGATTCAGTGGCAGTTTCATTCTCAACTTAATGTTAACATGTTAAGGTTAATGTTAACATTCCATAGGTCGCCTCCCTAAGGTGTCGTGATAAGGTCCAGTTTGTGACGATACACTACCTTCCCTTTACTAAGCAATCGATTCCAGAAGGGAAAAGATCACCAGTTGTGTTGGTCCGAGCCGGGATTTGAACCCCGATCTACCGCTTACGAGGCGGAAGCGTTACCACTGGCCTACGTGGCTCGGTCCTGCAGGAGTATGAGTACAATCTGCAAAAATTTTCAAAAGCTATTTGGAACTATTGAAACTATCATGATCAAACAATTAAATCTCGTCGCTGACGTGCTAACTAGTCGCACTTGCATATTGGGCCAAATTGAGTTAAGAACGCCATTTTGTGCAGCTCACAATGCCTCACCTTTTGACCTTCACATATCCCCAAAATTCGATTTCAATCCTGAGATATTCAATAAAAACCGAAATAAAAACTCCGTGCATTTTTATCACTAAATCTCAATTATCTCGGCACTGGAGTTTTTTTCTCCGAGGGATTTCTCGGGACTCCGGAAACCAAATTAAACCAAACTTCAGGACAATGTACGGAATTTTCAAATGGATTTCTTAAAGCACAGCTCACTTTCCCATGGATACCACCCCCGGCAAGACTTACAAGCGAAAAGTGGCAAACAATTGTTTACCACGAGGCTTAATGGGTGGGAATTCTAATCAACACACGCAAAACATCCCACCGGGTGGGCTGAGTTTTGCCATTTGTGGTAATAAACTGTGACGTTGTTCTCAAACAACCCGTCTCCTCCATCCCTTTCGTCCCACTCGTCCCCCTCAATTTGCGGCATTTTCTAATGCTTTCGTTAATTTCGTTAACCAAATTTCGTTTGTTCTTTCACTTTTCACCGCTCTGGGTGTGTATATTTGTCGTCACTTTTGCCGGCAGGATCCATTAAATGTGGTTCCACCACTTTCTTTTTTTTTTTCCTCTTGCGGCATTCATTTTCGCGCAATATGGAAGCTTTTTGGATTTTCCCAGAATGGCACAAACAAGAAGAGGGAAAACCGCGCAACCAGCTTGGGAAACCAAGCACCACCACGAAAATGTATGTAAAACGATAGCATAAATTTGTTTCGGAACTTTGCTTTTTAATGAGATGATTAAAAGTTAACTTTATGCTTCTTTTTTCGGTTGGACAAAATCTGGTGGTAAAATCTCATGAGGGGAAAAACATAATGGGATTTGGTTTTGATGAAATCAATACTTTCATTTTTTATGTAAATTTAGCTTGAAACATTAATAAATTCAAAACTAACTATTCTAATGAAATCACCTAATGTTTTAAATAATTTGAAATTACTACAAAGTATTTTATGGGCAAAGCTGTAACTAACTTTAAGCAGAAGTTTGATCTCTCCAAAAGAGAATATGATATTTTGTTGCCTTGTATTTTAATGTCTCAAAAAGAATCAAGAAGGCCTTTATTTCAGGAAAAAATGAAATGATACTTGGTGACAAGGATTTATTCATTTTTATGTTTCCCCTTCTCAAAAAGATCCAACTAATAAGATAATTTTACCCTCGTTTTAGCTACTTGTCGCTGAAAATTCTTCTCAAAATCCAACCACCCCCCCCCCCTCCCCACCCCCCTCCATGGATGAAAATCCAACTTTTGCGCGACAAGAATTATTTTCGGTAAGAGAAAAGTTTAACTCCGCCATGAAATATTCATGTGGGATTGAGATTTGCCGACTTCTTCGCAGAGTATGGGAGAAAAAGAGAGATAATTCGCTGTTTCCGGATGCTTTTAAACTTGTAAATTGTATTTACGCAAGTTCCTAATGAAGAGACACGTGATAACACTGGAGGGGTCTGGAGAGTAGCAAATTGAATCAATTGGTGGCATACACAGGGGAAGAGTTTGAGTATTAATGAAATAAGGATTGGTGATCTTTGGCATTTTTATCAATTAAATTATTAAAAGCAGTAAGTAGTGTTGTAAATGAGTGATACAAACTTTCATTTGAAGATTCCTGTACCAAAATATCAAAAAGTATAGCGACCGACTCTCCGAAAACTAGAATGAAAAACGCGAAAGAGCGATTCTTGGGTCCGGAAATAGTTTTGATACAAGGGTCATTCTCCGCCAACTCCCACAGAAGTTGCCCCGACCCCACTTCGATTTTCGTGAAACTCTAAGGGATGGTTTTGGTCCATGATTACGGATCCGAGATCCATTTTTCGATATCTCGTGACGGCGGGGTGGTACGACCCCTTCAATTTTTCTGCATTTTTCCTATGACACATTTTTTAGTGATTTGCAGCTTGAAATCGTGAAGAGATAGAAATTTGGTGTTACCCTTAAAAATAAAGTTTAACGAAAATTTAAGAGCGGTCGGGGCAACTTTTTCCGATTTCTTGTGAGTTGGCGGAGGATTACCCACATGTAAGTGTGATCCAGCTTCAGATAAATTCACAATTATCATTTAAGTCAATGGCTCTGAGCCAGCTGAACCTCGTTGGCAATTTTGGCTATATTCCTTAGAATCGAGAGGCGCATGTTAAACGTTAGTGAAAATCTGAAAATGAATTGAAATTTTGACAAAAAATTGAAAAATTGATTATTGAATGTGCTTGGTGCACATTCAACACTGTATCAAATATGGAAAATGAAACTTCAAAATTAAATTGATTTTTTTTATTTTAAGTTGCAATCAAAAAACAAAACTCAAATTTCCTTCAAATCATTATTACATCAGAGCAGTTCTCTACGAAATCGATCTTTTTTTTTGAGTTTTAATTTTTGTATTTTTTAATCCGGCTGAAACTGTTTTGGTGCCATCGGTATACCCAAAGAAGCCATTTTGCATCATTAGTTTGTCCATATAATTTTCCATACAAATTTGGCAGCTGTCCATACAAAAATGATATATGAAAATTCAAAAATCTGTATTTTTTGAAGGAGTTTTTGATCGATTTGGTGTCTTCGGCAAAGTTGTAGGTATGGATAAGGACTACACTGGAAAAAATGATACACTGTTTAAAAAAATTGTGATTTTTAATTTAACTTATTGTCACTAAAACTTGATTTGCAAAAAATGATATTTTTAATTTTTAAATTTTGATATGTTTTAGGGAACATAAAATGCCAACTTTTCAGAAATTTTCAGGTTGGCAAAAAATTTTTGACCGAGTTATGGATTTTCGAATCAACACTTTTTTTTCAAAAAATCGATATCGATCGATATCGAACATTGAAAATCGGACCATTAGTTGCTGAGATATCAACGTTAGAAAATGGTGGGTTGTTTGGGTGAGACTTAGAAAACATCAATTTTACTGCTTTTAAAACCTTTGCATGGCAATTTCTCAGCAACTAAAGGTCGTATCAACAAAGTTCAAAAAAGCAAAATATAGAGAACTTTCTCAGCTTTTCAGAAATATTTTTTTCAAAAGTTGGCAAACATGTGCACTAATTAAAAAAAATGGAAAACTGCGACTATTTAAAAAAAAATCTAAATATGGCTAAAACTTGAAAACGGTGCACTTTATGCAAATTTCACTTTTGTACTTTATGATTGCAAATTTGATTTTACATCTAAAAATGAAGTTGAAATTTTTTTGCGACCAATATTTAGATTTTTGGAAAAAAATATTGTTGATTCAAAAATTCATAACTTGGTCAAAGATTTTTTGCACAACCTGAAAATTTCTGAAAAGTTGGCATTTGATGTCCTCTAAAACATATAAAAAGAATAAAAATAGTGTTTTTTTTGCAAATCAAGTCTTAGTGACAAAAAGTTAAATAAAAAATCAGCAATTTTTTTACTTTGTATCATTTTTTCCAGTGCAGTCCGTACCCATACCTAAAACTATGCCGAAGACACCAAATCGATCAAAAATTCCTTCAATAGATACAGATTTTTGATATTTTTACATATCACTTTTGTATGGACAGCTGCCAAATTTGTATGGAAAATTATATGGACAAACTAATGATGCAAAATGGCTTTTTTGAGCATACCGAAGGCACCAAAAAATTTTCAGTCGGATTAAAAAATAGAGAATTGCTCATTTGTAATTCTAGTAGCGTTTTGCAAAAGAAAGATTATCATGTTTTCATTCATTATATTTTTGTTTTTACTTAGAAATAATGTACGTTCGTGATTTCAGGGTCAATTTCGTCCGCATTTCTTGAGATGAGGCATATTATCGGATCATCGAATAAAGAAATAATACGTCGGTTCTGCCTCAGTGTTTGTATGGTTGTTAGGTCAATCCAGGTGCAGGGTTCGTCTCACTGGTATCGGTACAATTATAATTTTCTCCTGATGGATGATGGATGATCATCCGAGGTGATTTTTTCCAAGGCCTTCGGATAATCGAGTCTGAACTGTATTGAATTAAACCTATAGTTTCTTAAATTGTTGTACAACATTTTTCTTTAAAAACATTTTCTAGAGAAGTTGACATGAAACCATTGGATAGGCCGGATTACATACTAATTTTCAAAGCCAGCCCGCGGGCCGCTCAGAACAACTTGGTGGGCTGCTGTTTGGTGACCACTGGTTTAGGCAAAGGGTAATTTGTGAACCATTTGTAAGCAAAATCGGATCTTGATTAAATAACGGACAGTCAATCTAGAAAATGCTCGAAATGTTTCATCTTCACGACTTTAAATTTTAAGATGAAGATGAAAAGGGAAAAAAATAATAACAAAAATGCTTCCATTCACGTTACGTGTGATTGTAATACTTCTGACTATGGCTTTAGCTGCCGTATCGCTATTCAGTAGAGAAATTCCAACCGGTCCCCCTCCAACGAGATGACGACCAAATTGAATCTGGAAAACTTGAAGGTATGATTGAATATTTATGATGTGAACGGAGATTTCCTTCATCACTCTCTTTGATTCCGAACGCGTCTGCCGGTTCGGTTGTTGAGTGTAGCTTTCCGATACGTATACGTCCCCCCTGACTTGGAGCTTTGTTCCAGCAGAGAACCCGTCGAAACGCAGAAACGTGGAGACGAAATCTGCCGCCAAGGGATTTGGGCCAACGTCGGCTAGTAAGCGATTTGTCACGGAGGATTTTCTCGTGCGTTTCGGGATTTGTCCGTCAGGCAGGGGGCTTTATAGTATCGGGAGGGCCATCAAAGCGAGAGGGTACTTGACAAAACGATGATTGTTGTTGAGAAGCTTCATTACGAGGAATAATGGGCGGTTGAGTCTCGTTGATAAAGCTTGTCCTTAGAGATGAGCTGAGTTGCAGGTTTAATAATCATCATTAGGATAATGGTTGTTTTGATGAGTGGTTTGGTTGTAATGCTTCACAATCTTGATGTAGAAATCAATGCTAGTTCAATCTGAAAAATGTTTGCCGGTCGTAATTTGTTTTTCAACTGACAAAATTTTAGGCTATAAAGTTGACATTTACATATAAAAAAAATCCTAGCCACAATAAATCCTATTTCGAGCATTTGTTCCTAACGAACCTCCCACTGAAAATCAGCACCAAGAGGTTCATTATAGAAAAAAAAACAGCTGCAGTAAATCCACTCCCAAAACTTCAAAGATCCCGGCACAAAACCTCAGTCAATGTCGCGTTGAACTTCAAACCAAAAGCACGCAGTGTACACTCCGGTATCAGGTTCACACCATCCATCAACAGCAAGCAATAAATCACCAGACCAGGACGGGAAGCTGGACTCCACGTGGTCGGAGGTTTCCTGTCTCTATAATGGTCCCCACTGCAGCCATTATTCAAATTAACCCAGCGTTCCCAGGCCCACCAAGTACACTTCCGGTGGGTTGCTCCCTCTCTCTCTCTCTCTTTCGGAGGCTGGTGATCATTTGTAACGAAGCCGTTTTCAACAAGACTCTTGTGTCGTCACTTCGGCCGAGAGGTCCTGGAAGGGGTCATAAACGATTTGTGTGCAAATTCGCTTTTCAGGACGGGGGTGTGGAGGTGGGACAGTTTCGCTTTGATCCTGACAATGTAACGTTTATTGGAAGTGAGGGAGGCAGGCAGTTTGAAAACGTGACTAAAGACCTTGATTTTGGAAGTCATGCACCGATGCTAGGCTCCAATATCGGTTTGGGCAGCTGGATTCTAGTGGATTTTTTTAAGGATGTCAAGATTTTTTTTTTTTGAAATAATAAGGTTTTTATAGCAATATGGAATACAATTAAGCGGAGATTTGCATCTTCTTCAAAAAGATTATTTAAACATCCTTGAACATCCCTCGACAACATTTGCCCTAAACCATCGCACCTTATTCGGGTGTTAATACTGGACCAGGATCAGCAACCCAAACGACCTTTACGCGTCGTCCTCACCCGGAAAGGTGTCCCACAGCCGCCTGCCTCAGAGCCCATAGTAGCACGCAAACCTTGACCAAAACGTGCTCCGGAACCTGTCGAAGGCCAAAGGTGTGATTATAATTATGTTCATTACGAGACACGGAGACGAGACGAGGCGCTGTCGAAGACCCTTCCTTGTAGACAGACACGACAGACCAGCCAACCAGATCCATTCCGGGGTCCGTCCAGTCTAGCTTAGGTTAGGAGCAAACAGAAATAGCAACGTCCGCACGATGCACGACACCCGGTGGACAGTTTTGGACAGACTGAGCAAAGGGCCAAGGGGGTGGAAATTTGTTTAGGCCAGCTGATGTTACAGCAGGTACAGCAGGACAACTTTCGAGCTCTTAATTTAGACAAATTTAATTTTCAGCATTAAACATACACAATCGTGGAGCCCTGGTTTTGTAAGCTGCATATAAGCCCTATAACGACACTTACTGGGCGTTTTGCCTGTACACAGTGCAGCACAGGATAGAGTATCTTAGGGCATGGATGGACGTGACCAACTGACAAGACAGATACATTTTCGTCTGTTTGGACTGTCCAAATGTTTGAACTGTGTTGTCGTTTCGACGCGTTCTAATTTAACTAAAGTAAATAATTACGCAATAAAATGGAGTAAATTTAGTTAAGCAAGATTTGACTTGAAAATTGGAGTGGCAAACATTGAATAAATCCAATGATTTTGTAAATTCCAGGAATGCTGACGATTTGCTTTGATTTGCAATTTAGATTGAGAATTTACTACTAATGATTTTAAAGTGGGAGAGAAATGAAATATCTAAACCTATCATTGAATTAAAAAAAAACGTAGTTTCAAGTACTACATTGTGAGTGTATTGGTTAACCTTCTACAGCCCAATCCTGCTTAAACGAAAGCACAAAAAAAAAATTTTGACTGTGAAATATCATTGATTTGACCTGTTTCAAATGACTTTGCTAGTAGTCATTTTTGTTTTTTGAGATAAACTTCAGTAATTTTTCATTCGTGATTTTTTTCTTATTTCTTTTGCATTTTTCAATACTAAGCTGCTTTTTGATATAATTTAGTTCAATATGTCGGATGGTTTACCAATCAAACCAATTTAAACTGATTGTTCAAGTACAGAAATTCCCGGGATTTCCCGGAAAAAAAAATATTTCCCGTTTCCTGGAAAATTTGTTAATTTCCCGGGAATTCCCGAAATACAAGCAGAAGAATACATTTTCCTACCTTTTTGCACCAATGTTTTGAAATTATAAAAAAAATAATAATTGGAGGACCATCTACTGTTCATATTGAACTAATCAGCTTGTCTGTAAATTTCATGTCAAGGTTTAATTCAGATAATATTAATTTCTGAAGCATTCACCACTAGGAATATTGTTTGCAATTATGTTGGACCACAAAACTTACGCTGTTATGGAATGAATATAAACTATTTTATTTTTGACAACCTTTTTTAATGTTTTTTTGTAATATCATTTGAAACTAAGATATTTACATCTTCCGGCCATCATTGAGATTTGTTTGACTTTTTTACCTTGAACATGTTGGACGGAAATTGAACTGATACAACAAAATTTTTAAAAAAGGTTTGCGTGAGAAGAATTTGTTTCTAAGTATTCGAGAAATTATTGATTGAAGTTATAAATTAATGAAGCACGTGAGCTACCAAGTACGTAAGAGAATTATATATGAAAAAATATCGTTGAATTTCAACCACTTTTATGTACTCAAAATTATTTTAATCTAATTAATTTATTAGGCTGAATACCATAGAACTAAAATCATATCATAAAACCACGAAAAAACATTTAAAAATACAACTTCGTATCTTGAAATTTACCCATAGAATGCAACCATATTTCAAAGACTCGCTCCAAATATTTGAAAACTTTGAGTTGTGATTTCATGAAATAGTTTTTCAAGTTAAAAAGCGCTAGAAATTAGTTTTTTAAGGTGAATTCAATGTTTATTTATTTATTCACAAGTTGATTTTTTTTTAACTTTATGGTCACTGAGACAAATTTTAAAGCAATTTTATGGTTGTGGAGCATAGATTTTCTCTATCCAAACACTTTGATTTAAAAAAAAATCCTTCTCAACAAAAATACTAATAATATTTTTTATCATTTGGGACGATTTGCAAGATTAAACAATTAGAAAGTTGATAGATTTTCTCAAAGTTGCATGATTTTTTACAAGCAGTCAAGCCATTAATTGATCCTCACAATCATTTTGACCATTGAAGTTGCTGTTCTATACAATTTCGTTGCAACAGATTAATCAGAAACAGGATAAGAATCATTTTCGCTAAATTTCAAATTTCCCGGGAATTCCCGGGATTTCCCGGGAAATTTGTTGAAAATTTCCCGTTTCCCGGGAATTTTGTAACTCCGGGAAATTGGACGCTCTAGTTGGCTTTTAAAAGTTAAGCAAAAAAAAGTAAAGCCGTTACATTTTTTTGTTCAAAGTTCAATATTCAAAATATTTTGACAATTATTTTTTTTTTTTTTTCAAAACAGTTAATTGCAAAATAACTGTACTTTAACGATGCATTTTACACTACAGATTCAATTTATTTATCAGTATTTCAATAAACAGCAGCGAAAAAACTATTAAAAAAAGATTTGTCGAAACATTCGACATATCTGTTTTCAAAAGATACGACATGTCACAAGAAAACACACAAACGATAAAAATATAATTGATAAGGTAAATTTTTCAAAACATATGTGTGATAAAACCAAGACTTGTAACTTGGCTAAGAAAGCAGAGCTCATTTTTATCGTAATTTTGTAATATTCAGATTTTTTATTATTTGGCTTAAATTTGGTGAGGGCCTTCCCATGACAGAAGAAGCCATATTGTGTCAATGGTTCCTCCATAAACGACTCCATTCAATTTGGCAAAGTTGTAGGTATTGATAAGGACTTTTTAGAAAAAAAAGGTATACGGACAATTTTATGGCGATTTTCAAATTTTCATTGCAAAAATTCAATTTTCCAAACTCTGTATTCTTGGATTAGTTTTCAAAAGGACGTAAGGTCAACAAAGCCCTTTTTGTATCGGTACTCGACCTACCTATAGAAATCCAATTTTTAAAATGTTTCAGATTGTTCATCTACACGTCCTTCAAGTGCTCTAAATGAAACATAAATGAAATTTTGTTTCAATTTGGAGAAAAACGAAAATTAGTGTTGGAGGTCTCGGTGGCTCTTACGGCTTTTTGAAAACTCACCCGAGTATTTTTTATTTTTGATTTTGTTTATATGTTCAATCAAATCTATTCTAATCGAATACAAGCGCAGCCAGTCCGAAGAAAGCATCCAGGAAGAACTTGCGGTTAAATTACGCCCCAAGTCCTTTCTTGTCAGTATTAATAATTGCAGTACATTCGAGCTTCCCCGAAAATGTATAGCAAAAATTAAAGCGGCCAGGCCTACTGCGTTGCATTAACCGCAGAGACAGATTCTGTGAACGGATCACATTTCACAGAATTATCAGGGGAGGATGCGTGGACATACCGTACCAAAAGCGCCGAATCAGTCACTGAATGAGCCGATTTTGACCGTGTTGGCCTCATTCGATCCGTCTTGGGGTCCCATAGGCCCCTATTGAAATTTATAAGATTTCGTAAAGTACATCAAACGTTATGCTTAAAAAACTGCTGCTTTATATTCACAATTTGTAAAATAAGGGTGGTTTTTGCATGATACGTGTCATATTATAGATTTTTAGAAAGGTTCTGATATGACCTTTCTTGTGGACTAAGAATTTTCAAGATCTGACTTACCTATCTAAAATTACAAGCAGTTTAAAAAATGGTCTGAATTTACATAATCTCAAATGGTCGGGTCTGATCGCCACGAAAAAGCCGTGTAGAGGGATGCCATTTTCCTCAAAGGCGGTGTCTGTATCATTTTGACAAAAAGTCTGTTGGTAGTCTGTTTTGCCTTCCTCACCTTACTGAGGAAAGGCTATAAAATCACTCGAAAACTGAACTTCTCAATTAGACCTCCTAGACCCACCTTCATGTATACCTATCGACTCAGAATCGAATTCTGAGCAAATGTCTGTGTGTGTGTGTGTGTGTGTGTGTGTGTGTGTGTGTGTGTGTGTGTGTGTGTGTGTGTGTGTGTGTGTGTGTGTGTGTGTGTGTGTAGGGATGTGGGTCTGTGCACCAAAAAATATGCACTCGATTATCTCAGCAATAACCGATTTGGACCGTTTTGGTCTCATTCGATTCGTCTTGGGATCCCATAAGTCCCTATTGAAAATTGTGAAGTTTAGTAAAGTACTTCAAAAGTTATGCTAAAAAAACGATTTTGACTAAAGTCCGGAAGATTGTAAAAAGGGTGGTTTTTGTAAGAAACCCCAGCATGCTATACATTTTTAGAAAGGTATTTAAAAGACCTTTCCAACGCGATCAATACATTGAAGATCTGACAACCTTATCAAAAGTTATTAGCAATTAAGTGTAATTTATGCACTTTTTGGAAGCCGGATCTCAGATATCACGATGAAAACGTTGTCCGGATCTATCATGCAACCCGTCGTTGAACAGGTAATCAAAAGACCTTTCCAACGCGTCCAAAACATTGAAGATCTGACAAACCTATCAAAAGTTATAAGCACTTAAGAGTTATTTATACTCTTTTGGGAGGCTAGTTCTCAGATATTTAGATGAAAACGTATTCCAAATATATAATGCGACCTATCTTTGGATAGGTAATTTACAGACCTTCCCACGAGCATGTCTATTTTGAATAGCATTACCCTTTGAATGAGAGGAAGGCACCAACCACCTAAGGGTGGATTAAGTAACGTTTTTTTTAACTCATCGCTTATTTTTATTAGGACCTCTTAGGTGCTGCGATCACTTTAGCGGAGATCCATAAACAATGTGGACACTTTAGGGGGGTTGGAATAACTCTATAAATGAGAGGAAGGCACCAACCACCTAAACACCCCTGATCGCATAAATGTCCCATATGCATTTTCATGGATTTCGAGATTTTGATGCAGTTTGGTTCAAAATCGTGTGCTCTTTCAAAAGAGCCTATAACATCCAGTACTTTGTTCTAGAAATCAGGAGGAAATCCAAATTTTACACGTAGCCTTATGTATGGGACAAACTTTAAATGCGTTTTTCTCAGCTTGCTGTTTTTGCATATGGGACATTTATGCGAACATGGGCAGTAAAGGTGGATTAAGTAACGTTTTTATCTTAAAACCATATCAGCAACCATAGTGATAAAAA
The DNA here is from genome assembly GCF_015732765.1 of Culex quinquefasciatus. Taxonomy (NCBI): domain Eukaryota; kingdom Metazoa; phylum Arthropoda; class Insecta; order Diptera; family Culicidae; genus Culex; species Culex quinquefasciatus. Next base: position 118,123,506 of record NC_051863.1, on the reverse strand, counting down.
TAAAATTACAACAATTTAAATCTGACAAAAAAGCTAAGACTATCAAAGTTATCCCGGAACTTAGAAAATTCAACGTAATTTCCTTTTTTAAGCACTTTTTTCAAAAATAGTGCATGGACTTTGTATGGCCTACCCCGGTAACGTTTAAAAATAATAATCTTAAGAAAAACCTTGCCATTGGAACATATGGCAAACATAAATTGAAAACTTCTCAATGTCACAACGGTTTACGTTACATTCAATTCAAGTTATAAAAAGCTCAGTACGTTTATCAATTTTATGTAAAAAAAACTGTTTTTAAAACTTCGATTAAAATATTTTACATGTAGGCAAAATATAACCATATTAATAACTCTAAGCCGTTCGCCAAATTCTTATCACTTTTGCCGTTTTCCGCTATTTGGTTTACTTGAGGATACTCCCATCAAAGATTGACCAATCACTAGGCTAAATTTTAAATTTGAGCCCATTCTGACCACGGGAACCCCTTTCTCTAATCGCTTGTATGTATGGGAAAATTGTCAAAATGTATGGAGAAAAGCAACTGTTTCATTTTGTTACCTGTGGAAGGCCTAATAACTATCCAATTCTCACCAATTCTTGATCCCATATTTTTAGAATTTTTGCAAAAAAGTTATTAGCTTTTGAAAATGACCATTTCCGAGCAGATGGCTCTTAGGAGAGGGGCTCCCGTTGTTAAATTGAGCTCAAATTTCAAATTTAGCCTGATTTTGGGTCATTCTTTAATTTCAGGAGCTAGAGCCAAAAATAGCCCTATTTGGACCACCCTAATGTACATGTCGAATATTCTAATCTAAATATTGAAACAGTTTTTTTTTAAATAAAATAAATAAAAGAACTGAGCTTGTCATAGCTAGCATCGAATCATTCTTTCTATCAAATCGGAGGAACGAAAAACGGGGAAAAGATGAAATGTTACTTTTGAATCATGATTCATCGATATCCTCGTCAGAAAGTCACCACCTAAAACTTGTCAATTTTATCATTCCGTTTGCAAAAATGGAAATCACCAATCGATTGTGGCGTCCCAGTCACGATCGTCAAAGGTCCAGTGCGTTGGTAAGCACCATCATTAAGACACTCAAAATACCAGCCCGTCCAGACAGTGGCAAACCACCACCATTAACACACAATCAAACGCCATGATTGTCAGTGAATGAAGCCCCAAGCCCCAGTCAGCAAGCCCTTCATGCAAAGTTCATTATTATCGAGTCACGTTCGCCAATAAATTTAAACATTGTGCGGCAACAACTTTAATTAGATTTATTGCGAGATTGGTCCATTCATAAATTTCCGCCGAGGTCCTGTTCGAGCACTGCTGCTGCTGGGTTCGGGGCTGAACTGACACACAAAGGACCTTTTCTGGATGTCACACAAATGGGCTTCCAGGATTGGTCGACTGGGAGTTGACTGTTTTTTGCTTGCGGGGTAATTTTGTATCGTTTTCTTTTTTTTCAGCCGCTTTATACTAAAGGTGATAAATGGGCTTAGGAAAGAGCAGCGAACTATGTTTTTTCGTTGGTCACGAAGTCTAGACAGTTTATATTGATGGGCAATTCAATGGCCACTGGGGATATTTTTCAGATAAACTCTGGCGGGTATTTTTTGGAAGGCTGTGATTCAAGTTTAGGAAATCCACAAGCTTATATAAATATTCTTTTTTCAGAAACAGAAAAACAAAAATGAACACATGATTCCCTTCCCAACAACCTTAATTACAACCAAGCATACAAAATGAACGTATTGTTTGCAGAGTAACAAATTGCTCATCGCTCGAATACCTTCCCATCATCTCCCCTCCGAAATGGAGGTACACGTGAAAAACCACGGGTATTTCCTGTTGTACAAATGACAAGAAAAAGTACAAAAGACGCTCACACACAGTCACACGTGGGAGAAAATTACGACTGACACTGGCTTTCCAACGAGCCAAGTCGAACACAGGAAAATCACGCGAAACCCCTTTCGGTGGATTTTCCAGGATTTGGAGCCATAAATGAGAACGGAAATGGTGTTGCTACTTTTTTTTTCACTGTTGTTTTCCCCCCACACACGCTCGCGGGTAATGAAAGTTTGCAACATGTGGGTGTATGTGTGTGCTGTGACATCATTACAAACAAACATTGTTCATTGTTTAAAAGCTACACACAAAAAGTAAACAATACACGTGGTTGGTGGTTCAGCTGTGAGAAAGGTGAGAAAAATTCAATGAACGGAAAAGTTTTTTCGGAAAATATTTATTCAATCATCTGGCTTTTGTTATTTGAAAGCTTTGTGGCAGTTTTTTGTTCAAACCCGGACTTTTCACACCTGAAAATTCCTGGAACATTTCTCAGGTAACATCGATCAATTACATAAATTTTGAAATTTAAATATTGATTGCTATGGCCAAGCTCTTTCGTTTTTTTTTCATGTTAAATAATGATTAAGTACTATTTTAAAGTTATTTAGAATTTGTAAATCCAAGATGGCAACCAAAACGGTGGCAATTAAATGCATTTTGTCATAATTTTTAATGGCAATTCCCATTTTAAATTTGAGTGACAGAAACAAAACAAAAAATACCATTTGTTCATGGTTCGATTATCCAAAGACTTATACCAACATTCAGATATTTTAACTTTGGATTATTTAAGCTTCGGATAATCGAGTTTGAACAGTATTTAAAATTGTAATAAAGGAAAACAGAATAAATTACATACGCATTTTTATCCTTTATCCTTTATCCTTTATCCTTTATCCTTTATCCTTTATCCTTTATCCTTTATCCTTTATCCTTTATCCTTTATCCTTTATCCTTTATCCTTTATCCTTTATCCTTTATCCTTTATCCTTTATCCTTTATCCTTTATCCTTTATCCTTTATCCTTTATCCTTTATCCTTTATCCTTTATCCTTTATCCTTTATCCTTTATCCTTTATCCTTTATCTTTTATCCTTTATCCTTTATCCTTTATCCTTTATCCTTTATCCTTTATCCTTTATCCTCTTTATCTTTTATCCTTTATCCTTTATCCTTTATCCTTTATCCTTTATCCTTTATCCTTTATCCTTTATCCTTTATCCTTTATCCTTTATCCTTTATCCTTTATCCTTTATCCTTTATCCTTTATCCTTTATCCTTTATCCTTTATCCTTTATCCTTTATCCTTTATCCTTTATCCTTTATCCTTTATCCTTTATCCTTTATCCTTTATCCTTTATCCTTTATCCTTTATCCTTTATCCTTTATCCTTTATCCTTTATCCTTTATCCTTTATCCTTTATCCTTTATCTTTAATCCTCCCCCCCTTCAAAATCGGGCTGAATAATCAGGGGCAATTTTATTTCAAAAAACTTCAAAATTTTAAAGAAAATTAAAGTTTAATCAACTGAAAACCAGTCATAATGCATTTTCCTGCGTTTATTACCATATTTAGCATGTTTGAACACTTTTGAAAACATTTTTTAATTATCATGAAATACCAGTGTACAGTCCCACAAAAAGTATTTTTTACGCGAAAAAAATATTCCGTCAATTTTTCGATATTTTTAAAACATATGATTGGAAAGCAACTAGAAGAGTGTAAAATGCATTTTAAAACACTTTTTTCATCCAAATGTTGAAATCTAGGCTTGTAATTTCATTATTTATAATTTTATTTTTTTGCCCCTCTTCGAATTTAGTCAGAGCTGAATGACAAAAATTTCAAAAAATATTTGCAACGGCCTAAGAATTTCCTCTATTTGAAAATTATTGTTATTTCAAAAAATGAGCATTTAGAAACGCAAAAAAAAAACTAATATGAATAAAGAGAACTTAACACTCAAACGCTCGGGTAGTCATTTGACCCCTATTTTTTTTCTTAAAAATCTCATAACTTTTGGTAGAATTGACCAAATTGGATGCTTCCGGTTGCAAAAGATCCAGATTTGTCTATATTTTGAACTGTCAGATGGAGGACAAATATGGTCCACCGGAGATATTCGGATTCCGTTGTACCTCGGCCATCCTATTTGGGGTTTTGGTCAATAGAACAAAATCCATTTCACAGAAAAATGCCGGAAATGATGCAAAACTTCAAGGCATCCTTCTAATACATCATCCAGCAAAAATAATTGACATGGTTAAGTCATACGGGGCACTGGAACCGGTTCCATCTGGGCACCAATCGACATCAGCTCAGTGAACCGTTTTCGGTTGGAACCTGTTTCGGTGCCCGAAGGTCTTGGCCATGCCATGTGTCTATGCAGGATGATGTATTAGAATGATGCCTTAAAGTTTTGAATCATTTCCGGCATTTTTCTGTGCAATGGTTTTTGTTCTATTGACCAAAACTCCAAATAGGAGGGTCGAGGTACCCCAACGGAATCCGGAATATCTCCGGTAAAAGTGGACCATATTTGTCCCCCATCTGACAGTTCAAAATATAGACAAATCTGGATCTTTTGCAACCGGGAGCATCCAATTTGGTCAATTCTACCAAAAGTTATGAGATTTTTAAGAAAAAAATAGGGGTCAAATGACTACCCGAGCGTTTGAGTGTTAAGATCAATTCATGCTCTATTCCTAGAAAAAAAAACATTTTCTTCCAGTTCGAATCATGATTTTAAACATACGTGGGTCTCGTGGCGCAGGGGTAGCGGCTTCGGCTGCCGATCCCGATGATGCTATGAGACGCGGGTTCGATTCCCGCCTTATCCACTGAGCTTCTATCGGATGGTGAAGTAAAACGTCGGTCCCGGTTTCTCCTGTCTCGTCAGAGGCGCTGGAGCAGAAATCCCACGTTAGAGGAAGGCCATGCCCCGGGGGGCGTAGTGCCAATAGTTTAGTTTAGTTTTAGGGTTTTATAGATAACAAAATTAAGTTTAGATAATAAGTTTCATATAAAATTTCCACAGTTATACAAACATTTATACTAAGTTTTTAGTAAACTTAATATTCAATCCAAATTTGTTTAATCAGTAATGGATGCCTATTTGGAGTTGGGAGACTGGATTTATGGTGATTTGTCAACAAATAACTTTATTTATGTTAATTTTTCGAAAGGTGTACACACTTTTTTTGCTCCCTTTTTGATTTCTGTAATAATATTTGTTATATAACTTTTTAAAGAAATCATCTTTTCGTGAGCTTTTTGTAGCAAAATGTTCGGCATGAGTTTCTGAACAAAATGTAGTACTAGGTTTCTGTAAAATTTTAAATTGTTTACATGTTTCATCACAAAATGTGCATAGTTCAAGGGGTGTAAATACTTTTTTTACATACTGTACGAATTTTTACCTTAGCATTTATGTTTGTTTATGATTCTTAGCTAATAAAATAAAAGTTAATTGAAAATCTAAACTTAACTCAATTTTGAACTAGTATTGGATCTAAATTTGAAAAAAATGAGATGTAAATTGACTACACGATTGATGTAAAAAAATATTTGTTCGGTAGGCCAATATTAAACCCATTACAACCCTACGTCGCCTTTAGACGGGCTCGATTTAAACAATCGCCAAAAATCCATTTTTCAACCAATTTTTGATCTTTAAAAAACATTGGAAAGAAGAACTCTTAAAATTTTAGAAAATTTATGGATTGGAAGATTTTTTTGTTTTATGTGACTTTGCCATTTTTTTTTGATTTTTTTTTTTTGGGGTCATTTTTGTCTGTGTTTTTTTACTAACATTTCCTATATTTGAAGTAAAAAGCAGTACACTAAATCCCCCATGTGCGCTCTTTTTGGGGGGGGGCGCACACCGGGGGTGAGCGCAATTCGGGGGAGCGTTATTTTGGGGTTTGAGCGCAAACGGGGGGAGCGTTATTTCGGGGTTTGAGCGCAAATCGGGGAGCGTTATTGCGGGTTTTGGCGTAAAATGGGGTTTTTTTTAAATGTACTTTATTTACATATAAATGAAACATTTGTATAAGGGGTCATCCATAAAACACGGATAAGGGGCCATCCACAAATCTGGGTATCCAAGAACTCCCGGAAGTCATGCCCTAGATATCTACTTAATCAACGGGGGTCTATATGGGTGTATTAACCATCGGTATAGCTTCAGGTAGCTGCACTGAACCACGATGGATGCTCTGGAGTTCGTTGGATTGTTATGGGTAACTTCAGTGAACCACGATGGATATTCTGGGGTACGTTGGATTGTTATGGGTCCTCAAGGAACTCCCGGGAGTTATGACCTGATGATCTAGCTGATCAACGGGGGTCTATGTGGGTATATTAATCATCGGTATAGCTTCAGGTAGCTTCACTGAACCATGATGGATGCTACTGAAGTTACCTGAAGCTATACCGATGATTAATTAATCCCTATAAACCTCCGTTGATCTGGTAGATATCCAGGTCATGACTTCCAGGAGTTCCTGGACGACCTATAACAATCCAACGTACCTCAGAATATCCTTCGTAGTTAGGTGAAGCTACCTGAAGCTATACCGATGATTAATGTATTCATATAGGCCTCCGTTGATCAGGTAGATCATCAGGTCATAACTCCCGGGAGTTCCTGGAGGACCCATAACAATCCAACGTAACCCAGAATATCCATCGTGGTTCACTGAAGCTACCTGAAGCTATACCGATGATTAATTTACCCATATAGAACCCCGTTGATCAGGTAGATCGTCAGGTCATAACTTCTGGGAGTTCCTGGAGGACCTATAACAATCCAATATGGCTAAGGATATCCATTGTGGTTCACTGACGCTACTTGAAGCTATACCGTTGGTTAATACACCCATATAAACCCCCGTTGATCAGGTAGATCATCAGGTCATAGCTTCCGGGAGTTCCTGGAGGGCCCATAACAATCCAACGTAACCCAGAAGATCCATCGTGGTTCACTGAAGCTACCTGAAGCTATACCGATGATTAATATACCCATATAGAACCCCGTTGATCAGGTAGATCATCATGTCATAACTCCCGGGAGTTCCTGGAGGACCCATGACAATCCAACAAACTCCAGAGCATCCATCGTGGTTCAGTGAAGCTACCTGAAGCTATACCGATGGTTAATATACCCATATAGAACCCCGTTGATCAGGTAGATTATCAGGAAGCTACCTGAAGCTATACCGATGGTTAATACACTCATATAGACCCCCGTTGATCATGTAGATCATCAGGTTATAACTCCCGGGAGTTCCTGGAGGACCCATAACAATTTAACGTAACCCAGAATATCCATCGTGGTTCACTGAAGCTAACGGAAGCTATACCGATGGTTAATACACCCATATAGACCCCCGTTCATCAAGTAGATATCTAGGGCATGACTTCCGGGAGTTCTTGGATACCCAGATTTGTGGATGGCCCCTTATCCATGTTTTGTGGATGACCCCTTATACAAATATTTCATTAATATGTAAAAAAGTACATTTGAAAAGAAAACCCCATTTCACGCCAAAACCCCGCAATAACGCTCCCCCGATTTGCGCCACTTAGAGCGTTATTTGGGGGGAGCGTTATTTCGGGGTTTGAGCGCAATTCGGGGGGCGCAAAACGGGGGAGGCGCAATCGGGGGGAGCGTATTTAGGGGATTTAGTGTATGCAGTAATTTTTTTTAAGCGTTTCAGACTATGCCTCCACGAATTTTCAAAAAATTTCAATGATGATGGTGCCATTTTATAGCAGAAAACGCGAAAAACAACTAAAAAAATTAAAAAGTGACTGTAAAACTGTGACTGTGGCAAAATGTAATGATAGGAGTTGATAGAATAGGCCAAATCCTACTACAAAAACAACCAATAACTATACAAGATAAATGCAAATTAAAGTACTAAAAACTAAACAAGAAAAACATAAAACAAAGAGGTAATGTTTTCCATAGAACAAAAATTGCTCAAAATGATCTCCTAAATACGGGAAATATATAAAAATTGAAAAAATTGGGCAGTAGAGGGTTAAATCAAAATGAGATAATGTGTTTCTCAATGATCTGTGATTTGAAAACAGGTAAAACAGAAAAAAAAATCGAATTAAAACATAAAAAAGGTTTTGCATGTTTTTAATCCTTAATTGTACCATGCTATTAACATCCATGGTTATAAGAATCAACTCCAGCGAGGCTTCCCGTATCAGAAAACACAACCCTTCACCAAGGATGCTTCCGCGCGCTCGCGAAGACTTAACTTCTCTACAGTTGTTCAAAAATGAAAATGAATCTTTTGTCCCGTTTTCCCACCTGAATGCACTGCGCGCATTTTCCTTCAACTTTTTTTTTTCATTCATTCATAATGGCACACAGAGAGAGCAACCTTTTTGCGGTTTCTTTGATAACGGTAATGATGCTTCACTTTTTTTTTGCGTATACTTGAGGGAGTTTTTCTGCGTTTTCCTACCTAAGGAAAAACCATACAATTTCTTTGCAATTTTTCTCTCCAGAAGCATTAGTTTTTGTGGGTTAATTATGAGAAATATAGTTCGACTCGACTCCACTCGTTAGCGTTCTGAAGTGAAAGCTTTTATTCAAATATTGTTCCACCGAGGTCGTGAAGTTTCTCACTCTTGCCGCGGGGGAAGTTTGCTGTTGAGACAAGAAAAATTACATTTCGCGGTATCTTCTCGAGTCTCGAAATAATGGTTTCAGTGTACTTCTCCTTGCAGTGCGCATTCTCCTGGGGAGAACAAACCCACAAAGTTTGTTACAACTGTCAAAGTTTTTTTTTCCAAACTTGGCATGACTTCCGATTACTTTTGCTCGGTGAAGAAAGACTGCCGAACGACAAAAGTAAGCAGTTTTTGAGAAACTTTTTCTTTGAATTTGGGAGACAGTAGCAAGGAAGAAGTTTCGAGTAGTTTTTGTCCCATTTTTCCAATAAATTGCAGTTTTGGTTGAACTAAAGAAAGCAATCGGCAAACACTTGATTGCATCCGAAGATTGCTTGCGATTGACAAATTGATCGCATTCTGGGCAGAAGTTGGCTTGGTGCATTGTGAGATGCATTGTTGATTAATTGGTCAGGTTCTGCGTATTTTTACTGTATCATTTTATGCTCAAACATGAATGATAGTTATAAATTCAAAACTTATAAACTTTTAGCCATCGCGATAGTTGTGTCACCCTCACCACATTCAGATAGCGCAAACATTTCCAAAAATATAAACATTCAAATCGATCTGGCAAAACAGTTTTCGGCTCTGAAATTTATATGCTAATAAATACAAACCGCAGAGGCCCCGCCGCCCCGAAACCGAATCCAATGTCTGGCCCCTTCCCAGAAAAAAAAATAGCTCGAACTTGTGTGCCATGTTTGCATCGCCTCTCTCTATCTGTCCGATTGTGGCTTCGGAGGGAGGGGGTGGCATCGCATTTCACCACCATCGAATAGGTCATCTCGCATCGATGAGCTTTATCTTTATGGCGTTGCTGATTTGGGAGCTTTCGGACGATTTACCCCTCCTTCGGTTAAATTTGCCTCCAATGATCGGCTTTCGCTTTTGGGGGAAATTGTGATGACGTGGTAATTTGTGCGAAAATCTTGCAAAAATTTTCCTCTAAGGATATGCAATTTGGATAGCTCAGATGTTTTAGTATGGGCAAATCAGTTTAGTTACTTCTGATTGAAACATTCCGTTTGGAAGCAGAGATAGTTCAGGAGTTAATTGCAACTTATGTTAGAACAACCACAATCAGCCAATCAGTGAGAAGGAAATTCACGTGAAGCCACCGATGAGCAGAATGGTTGGTTTATGGTGGATATCATTGCTATTCAAATTAGTGGCAGGTGGGTTAGAATACATTACCGTGGTTACGGTTTGAGTGCGAGCACATTCATGAGTATATTATGCTGTTTCCGGGAGAGCATGGTTTATTGGTCTCAATTGAAAAGCTCTGTTGTAAATAGTACTCGGAAATCAGTAGCTTGCTGGATTGCACAGGAATTTATTTAGCTAAAGTAAATCATATAACGGCGTTCAGCTTTATTTCTGCAAATGTTTTAACTGAGAATATGTATTTAACAGTCGACTTTTTTAAACGTACTACAAAAGTATTTAAGGCAATAGTGGACACCCTGACAGAGCCGAAGAGCATTTTTCGAAGTATTCGGTATTTTAAACACTACACACAAAAAAATATTTCCGAATGTTACATCATTTATGATGTAACACTTTTGCACGTCATTAAACCTTTAAATTTAAATGCAATTTGATGTAAATTTGCAACAAATTATACGTAAAAACATAATTTTACGTGTGATTCAACCGTTTACGTCGAATCTCAAGTTTACATGAACTGAGTTCACATGTGATTCATTTTTTCCGTGTCGAGTAAATTCACATATTTTTTTCTGTGTATCTAATAAACCTTTGTACAGATTCATGAAAGCTGAAGTCTTTTGAACAATCCTGACTATTTTTTTATCAATTAATTTTTGTTATATTGAAAAATAGCCAATTGAAAATAAAGATTTTTTTGGTACAGTCGATTATCCGAAGGCCATGGCAAAATTTCACTTCGGATAATCGAAACTTTGAATAATCGAATAAAAAAAAATTGTTTTGATTGTTTTTTTTGTCTTATTTTTGATTGTCGGCGAGCTTAAGTTTGACCCCTAAGGCTTCTAATCTAATCTAATCTAATCTAATCGAACACAAGCGCAGCCAGTCCGAAGAAAGCATCCTGGAAGAACTTGTGGTAAGATTACGCCTCAAGTCCTTTCTTGTCAATATTAATGATTACAGTACATCCGAGTTACCCCGAAAATGTATAGCAAAAATTAAAGCGGCCAGGCCTACTGCGTTGCATTAACGCAGATACAGATTCTGTGAACGGATCACATTTCACAGAATCATCAGGAGGAAGGATGCGTGGACATACCGTACCAAACGCTCCGAATCAGTTGTGGTGTGGTGTGTTAGTGTAAATTTGGCAGATAATAATATTTAGAGGCGGGGGGGGGGGGTTGGAAGGGGGAGGAAATGAGGATAGGAGAAGGGGAAGGTGGGAAAGGGATAATATGGATATATCATTTGATCAATAGAATATTATATAAAATAAGGGAAAAAAAAACTTCTATCAAATAATGATAGATAAAATGGATAGATCTCACCAAATCAAGATTCAGATTCAACGATCCATAATAAACCTCCTTCACAAGCAAAATTTCGATCCATCGGCTTGGTAGATTTCGTAGGGATCGGAACCCAGCATTCTAATTTCCTTGGAACAGCTTCCCGACGTCTTCAACGATATCCATACGAAAAGAAAGTAGAAATCCCTTCTAGACCAACACTCGGAAGACTTCACTCTTTCTGCAGAAATGTCCAGTTCTTCGCTTTGGCAGCTTACACCTCACAAAGTTTTCCGCGGATGATGACATTACAACCAACTCAAAAAAGGCAAAATACGGATCTAATATCTGGTTTAGACACTTTAATTTTCTAAAATTTTCCTAGAAGGTTAATTTTAAATTCGAAAAAAACATGACGCAGCAAAAAAATTTCACGCCCGCACGCACCCGACCCCTAAGGCTTCATCCATAAAGTACGTCACGCTATAATCAGCCAAAATTTGCATATTAAATTGTTGCAATATTAACGAAGAAGTAAATGCTGCGAATACCGAGATCATGTTAACAAAAATTAGGCGAGGTATAAAAACATATTCTCGGAATCATCAAGTAATCACAATGATCAATTAATTAATTTTTCGAAATCAATTAAAAGCAAACATTAATCTAAAAGTAACATTCCTAGAAACAGTCGTCTTTTCCTGAGTCATCATTAGAGTGGCTCACGGACAAAAATATTCAACGCATCAACCGGAATTTCGAAAAACCCTAGCACCCAGTTCTACAAATTTGTTCCTCGAATCAAAACCAATAACAAACTTAATAATTTGACAGGATTTTGGGATATTTTTTCAAGAAGATGTAAAAAGTTTCATTTTGCCATAGAAGTATAAATTTATGTTCCATACTAACTTCAGATCAAAACTGAAGCAACTAAATCTTAACCAAATGCGATCAAATTTTTAGACTAGCTTCTGGGATCATCATACTTTAAAATTCCAGTTGATGCAATCTAAATTTAACATATTCGTCTCTTTCATATATTCGTGAACCACGATATTACATCATTGACGGGAAGCGCAATCAATAAGAATATAGAATAAAACATTAAATGGGTAATTCTCTAATAACTCACACACAATCGGGAAAAGTTGCCCCGACCACTCTTCGATTTGCGTGAAAATTTGTCTTAAGGGATAACTTTTATCCCTGACCACCGTTTTTCGATATATCGTGAGGGAGGGGCTGTACGACCTTTTTCATTTTTAAACATGCGAAAAAAGACGTTTTTTCAATAATTTGGAGCCTGAAATGGTGATGAGATGGAAATTTTGTGTCAAACGGACTGTTATGTACACACAAAAAAATATTTCCGAATGTTACATCATTTATGATGTAACACTTTTGCACGTCATTAAACATTTAAATTTAAGTGCAATTTTATGTAAATTTGCAACAAATTATACGTAAAAATATGATTTTACGTGTGATTCAACCGTTTACGTCGAATCTCAAGTTTACATCAACTGAGTTTACATGTGATTAATTTTTTCCGTGTCGAGTAAATTCACATATTTTTTTCTGTGTAGAATTGGACACCCGATTTGATAGCGTACTCCAAATTCAGAAAAACGTATTTTTCTTCGAAAAAACACTATTAAAAGTTTTTAGAACTCAGCCATTTTCCGTAACTCAACTGTAATTTTTTTTGGAACATATCCTTTTAAGGGAAATATAATCTACCTTTCGTATCTAGAATAACCCAGAAGGGTAATTTTTTTCATTTAAAACAATAAGGCCATTGCAAATATTTTTCAAAGTTTATGCGGCCTGAATAATCAGGGGAGCAACTCTCCACGAAACGATACGATTTTTTTTTATTGGACTCAAACTTTGTGGGGGCCTTCCCTATGACCAAATAAGCTATTTTGCGTCATTGGTTCATCCATACAAGTCTCCATACAATTTTGGCTGCTGTCCATACAAAAATGGTATGTAAATATTCAAACAGCTGTAACTTTTGAGTGAATTTTCTGATCAATTTGGTGTCTTCGGCAAATTTGTAGGTATTGTTGAGGACTTTTGAGAAAAAAAAAATAGTTACACGGAAAAAAACTGCAGATTTTTTAATCACCTTTTTTCACCGGAACTCAATTTCCCAAAATACGTATTTCCTGAATTTCGAGATTTTTTATATGTTTTAGGGGATAAAAATCTGCATATTTTTAGCCATAGAGACACATGGTCAAAAAATCTGCCGCCGAGTTTTGAATTTTTGAAAAAATAGTGATTTTTGGAAAAAAAAAATAAATTTCATGCAAAAACAAATTTGACGTTATTTTTAATGCAAAATTGAATTTACAATCTAAAACTACTTTACAGGTTTTTTTGATAAAGGGCTCCGTTTTCAGAATATAGCCACCGAATGTTTGATTTTAGCAAAATATTTGCAGTTTTAGATTTTCAAAAATATTGATCATGAGTGACCATTTCTAAAAATATTTTTGTTGAAATGTTCAAAACATTTGCTATAAAATTGTCTAAGAGACATTGAAGATTGGACCTCGGGTTGGTAAGATAGAACCGCTTTAAGAAAAAGAAACACGAAAATTGAAGTTTTCTAAATCTCACCAGAACAACCCACCGTTTTCTAATGTCGATATCTCAGCAAGTATTTAATTATTATGAAAAATTCGTGAAATTTTCCGATCTTTTCGAAATAAATATTATGATTTTTTTTTTAAATCAAACTAGCATTTTAAATGGGCATAATATTCAATGTATGGCCCATTGAAAATGTTAGTCTTGATTTAAAAAATATCAAAATATTTTTTTCGTAAATATCGGAATTTCACGAATGTTTCATGTTTTAACATTGAAAATCTGATAATTAGTTGCTGAGCTATCGGCATTAGAAAACGGTGGGTTGTTTTGGTGAGACTTAAAAAACTTCAATTTTCCTGTTTCTTTTTCTTAAAGCGGTTCTATCTCAGCAACCCGAGGTCCAATCTTCAATGTCTCTTAGACAATTTGATAGCAAACTTTCTGAACTTTTCAAAAAAATATTTTTAGAAATGGTCACTCATGGTCACTATTTTTAAAAATCGAAAAACTGCAAATATTTCGCTAAAATCAAACTTTCTGTGGCTACATATTGAAAACAGAGCCCTTTATCAAAAAATCTGTTAAGTGGTTTTCGATTGCAAATTCAATTTTGCATTAAAAAATAACGTCAATTTTTGTTTTGCTTGAAATGTCGATTTTTTCCAAAAATCACTATTTTTTCAAAAATTCATAACTAGGCGACAGATTTTTTGACCATGTTTCTCTATGGCTCAAAAGTTGCGGATTTGCTGTCCCCTAAAACATATAAAAAAATCTTGAAAATAAAAAATACGTATTTTGGGAAATTGATTTCCTTAAAAAAAATTGGTTAAAAAATCTGCTAATTTTTTTCCGTGTATCTATTTTTCTCAATAGTCCTCAACAATACCTACAACTTTGCTCAAGACACCAAATGGATCAGCAAATTCACTCAAAAGTTACAGCTGTTTGAATATTTACATACCATTTTTGTATGGACAGCAGCCAAAATTGTATGGAGCAGCAGCCAAAATTGTATGAAGACTTGCATTTTCTAGAGTTTATAATCATTTTTAGCATTGTTGAACTTCTTTGAAATCATTTTAAATTTTCATGAAATTACAATGTTCAGTCCCACAAAAAGTGTTATTTTTTTTTCTTCGAAATTTTGAGTACGCCATCCGATTTGGCGTCCAATTTTACATAAATGTCCCTTTGACTCCAAATTTCAATCTTATTAAATTTTCAGGCTGCAATTTTTGTTAAATATTGAACTAAGCTCCGAAGGATTTAACCATGCCAATTATTATTGATGATTGAATATTGATTATTATTAGAATGATTTCTTGAAGTTTTTTCATCGTTTCCAGCATTGTTCTGTGAAAAAGTTGTTATTATATTGACCAAAAACCCATATAAGAGGCCGGAATCCGGAATATCACCGGTAAAAGTGCACCATATTTGTCCCCCATCTGACAGCTAAAAATATAGACAAATGTGGATCTTTAGCAACAGAGCAATTCTCTACGAAATCGGTCTTTTTTCTTCAATTTTAATTTTTGTATTTTTTAATCCGGCTGAAACTTTTTTGGTGCCTTCGGTATGCCCAAAGAAGCCATTTTGCATCATTAGTTTGTCCATATAATTTTCCATACAAATTCGGCAGCTGTCCATACAAAAATGATGTATGCAAATTCAAAAATCTGTATCTTTTGAAGGAATTTTTTGATCGATTTGGTGTCTTCGGCAAAGTTGTAGGTATGGATACGGACTACACTGGAAAAATAATACACGGTAAAAAAATTTGGTGATTTTTTATTTAACTTTTATCACTAAAACTTGATTTACAAAAAACACTATTTTTAATTTTTTTATTTTTGATATGTTTTAGAAGACATAAAATGCCAACTTTTCAGAAATTTCCAGGTTGTGCAAAAATCACTGACCGAGTTATGAATTTTTAATCAATACTGATTTTTCAAAATCGAAATATTTAAGTGATTTTTGAAAATAGTTTTTCATTTTTAAATTAGTGCACATGTTTGCCCAGTTTTGAAAAATATTTTTGAAAAACTGAGCTCTATATTTGCTTATTGACTATGTTGATACGACCTTAGTTGCTGAGATATTGCAATGCAAAGGTTTAAAAACAGGAAAATTGATGTTTTCTAAGTTTCACCCAAACAACCCACCATTTTCTATCGTCAATATCTCAGCAACTAATGGTCCGATTTTCAATGTTAATATATGAAACAATTGTGAAATTTTCCGATCTTTTCGAAAAAATATTTTTGGAATTTTCAAATCAAGACAAACATTTTAAAAGGGCGTAATATTGAATGTTTGGCCTTTGTGAAATATTAGTCTTGATTTGAAAATTCCAAAATATTTTTTCGAAGAGATCGGAAAATTTCACAAATGTTTCATATATTAACATTGAAAATCGGACCATTAGTTGCTGAGATATTGACGATAGAAAATGGTGGGTTGTTTGGGTGAAACTTAGAAAACATCAATTTTCCTGTTTTTAAACCTTTGCATTGCAATATCTCAGCAACTAAAGGTCGTATCAACATAGTCCGAATAAGCAAAATATAGAGAATTTTCTCAGCTTTTCAAAAATATTTTTTTCAAAACTGGGCAAACATGTGCACTAATTTAAAAAAATGAAAAACTGCGACTATTTTCAAAAAAGTCACTTAAATATGGCTATAACTTGAAAACGGTGCACTTTATCAAAATTTTAGTAAAGTACTTTTTGATTGCAAATTTGATTTTACATCGAAAAATGAAGTTGAAAAATTTTTACGACCAAAATTTCGATTTTTTGAAAAAATCAGTATTGATTAAAAAATTCATAACTCGGTCAGTGATTTTTTGCACAACCTGGAAATTTCTGAAAAGTTGGCATTTTATGCCTTCTAAAACATATCAAAAAATAAAAAAAATTAAAAATAGTGTTTTTTTGTAAATCAAGTTTTAGTGATAAAGTTAAATAAAAAATCACCAAATTTTTTACCGTGTATTATTTTTTCCAGTGTAGTCCGTATCCATACCTACAACTTTGCCGAAGACACCAAATCGATCAAAAAATTCCTTCAAAAGATACAGATTTTTGAATTTTCATACATCATTTTTGTATGGACAGCTGCCGAATTTGTATGGAAAATTATATGGACAAACTAATGATGCAAAATGGCTTCTTTGGGCATACCGAAGGCACCAAAAAAGTTTCAGTCGGATTAAAAATTACAAAAAAAATCGAATGACCGAAATCCTAGAGAACTGCTCAACAGGAAGCATCCAAATTATTCAATTATAAAAAAAGTTATGAGAATTTTTAAGAAAAATAATAAGGGGTCAAATGAGTACCCGAGCGTTTGAGTTAATGCAATTTTTTTTCTTCATAAAATTTTTAATGCAAAAATGGAATACCGGATTGGTGTGGTTAAATGACAGTTCTAGAGTATTTTTTTTTTTTTTTGAGGAGACCTTATAACTAGGCTTAGTGATTTTTCACGCTCAAAAATAGCAAATTTCACGGGGACCTCAATTTCAAAACAACAAATTTCACGCAAATTTCGCGGAACGTGAAAAATGCTAAAATAACTCTGAAAATCTATTGTTCAAATCGCAGAAACTATTTTTTATGCTTAATTATACAGCAATTCCATTTGAAAAGAGCCTAAACCGAAAAAAAAGTTCTCCGATCGGGCTCAAATTTTTTCTTGGGGTTCCTGGCCAAAATAATTAGACCCGTATTTTTTTTGTTTGGCCATTGGGGTGACCTACATCGTGCTAGGGTGGTTCAAAAAATGGCAATTTTCGTCATTTTTCGCAAAAACCTCTTTTTCCGAAAAATCATATCTTAGACGCAAAAAAGGTGATGAGTTTGGCTATTTGGGAAAATAGTAAGAAGTTTAGCTTACCATTTAGTCGAAAATCGCATGAAAATTAAAATGGCTGTAAATAGATATTCTGAAAAATTTGGAAAATTTCAAAATTAAAAAATTGGCGATGTCGAACCGTACGTTTCAGAGATATGATTTTTGAAAATTAAAACTGAGTTTTCGACGCGCCACGCGCAAAAACGGGAAAATGACGAAATCGGCAAAAAATCAACTTTTTTCACTAAAACTGCGATAACTTAAAAATTTCAGCGATGACCTATAGATGTTTTGGGTATCAAAATTTTCGTAGTTGAAAGACGCAACTTTTGTTACCATAACATCTATAGGTCATCGCTGAAATTTTAAAGTTATCGCAGTTTTAGTGGAAAAAGATGATTTTTTGCCTATTTCGTCATTTTCCCGTTTTTGCGCGTGGCGCGTCGAAAAACTCAGTCATCAAAAAATCATATCTCGGAAACGTACGGTTCGACATCGCCAATTTTTTAAATGTCATGTGAAATTTTCCGAGGAATCCGATAAAAATATTTACAGACATAGGCTCTTTGGTCCAGACACGGTCAAAACGCCATTTTAAGTTTTCATGCGACTTTTTCAAATGGTAAGCTAGATTTTTGAAACCTCTTACTAATTTTCCCAAATAGCCAAACTCACCACCTTTCTTTTGCGTCTAAGACAGCTGAAATCGGATGAAATGACGCGGAGATATGACTTTTCGGAAAAAGAGGTTTTTGCGAAAAATGACGAAAATTGCAATTTTTTGAACCACCCTGGCACGATGTACGTCACCCTAATGGCCAAATAAAAAATACGGGTCTAATTATTTTGGCCAAGGAACCCCCAGAAAATGTTTGAGCCCGATCGGAGAACTTTTTTTCGGTTTAGGCTCTTTTCAAATGGAATTGCTGTATATATTATTCTTCAATAAACTAAAAAAATCTTCACTAAATTTGAACGTTACACAAAAAAATCTCATAATTTTCAATAAAGTTACCATCTGGTTTATGGATGGTTTATGGCTCTATTTATATTTTAAAACAAAATGTAGGGCATGTGTATTATCAAAAAGTTTTCGCTGATTTGCTTCTGTTATATCAGTTTACATTTTATAGAATTTCAAATCAAAGCAAGATTCAACAATCTTGTCCAGCCAAAATGAGTAAAATAGTTTGAATTTTCTGCGACATGTAGCCCTCTCTGGCTGTCGATCTTCTCGATATCAATATTGCTCCAGTTGTAAAAAAAATGACAGTCCATTCATGAAGATTGCTTTGTCCCTTCAGTATCGACAACGAGAAAATCCACTGTTATTAGTAATTGAACAATGGTATCGTTACAGTTTCACACAAACATAAAATTTCACGGGATTTCGCGGAAAAAGACAAATTTCGCGGATTTCACGCTGTCCGCGAAATCGTGAAATTTCACTTACCCTACTTATAACCGAATAAAACACAATATTGCACACTTTGCACAAAATTCTCCACCCTTGCTATAGCTCTGAATTGCTACCATAAGGAACACACAAAACTACTCGAATGGACCTGTTCCATTCCAAGACTCTTGAAAGCTATTTTCTTTTTTTGTTAGAGATAATGTGGGCCGATCCCGGCGGTACTGCAATACCGGGCCAACCCGTGGTGGAAGTGGAGCAAGCCCCTAAACGTTCCACCGCTTTCCCAAAAATCAGTTTAACATTTGTTGTCTCCCCTATGGGAGAGCTATCAGATGTTAAGCTGATAAGAACAGATACTACACTTTGATCTTAGCCTTTAGGCCGAGAAGCGATACCGGTTCAGTGTTGAAGAAAGGAACCTGATGAAGAGCGAACATGGTCCGTTAGCAATGTATGGATGGGGTAGAAAGTGACGAACAGCTGCCTGCTATGATTTAGGGGTAGAAATCCGTTAGGTGCGTTACGGTTTTGGTTTCGCTTTATTTTTCTAATACACTAAAACCCCCGTTTACGCGCAGGCGTTACGCTTTTTGTTTGGTTGATTTCTAGAAAACAGTGTAATGTTTTTACATTCTTTTGAAAGCAATTTGTAGATCTGCACAAGACCTATAAATCGCTTTAAAAAGATTGCAAAAATATTGCGTCGTTCCAGAGAAATCGACGAAATACAAAGCGTAAAGCCTGAGCGTAAACCGGGGTTTTAGTGTAACAACTATTTTTTCAAAAAATATCTAAAAATTAGCTAAATCGCTGTACCTAATTTTAGATTAAACTGCATGCAAATCACGTTCTTTCAATCGGATGTTCCGTAATTAATCAGATTTCCATTACATTAGCCTCGAGCTTAGCTCAATTTACATATTTTATCATCGCCACAAACACATGAGATTTTAAACTACAGACGTGCCAGCATGCCACCTAAATCACTTTGAAAAGGGAAAATAAAATTTCCAGCCATCCCAGGTTGCCCGGTCAAATCGGTTCCAAAGAACCCGACGCTCGATGCATGCCTTTACGAGAACGTGTCGACACGTAAATTGAGTAAATTTAAAATCACCCGAACCAGCGACGCCACGTTCGGAAAAACTTTTCCGACCCCACAAAACAGAGCAAAATTGCTGCCTCCTTTGCCGTAAACTGATTTTACCACCCACAACCCCCTCTCGTTTCCACGTGCTGTAATCCACACATGCAACAACGCTGCCACCACGTGGAGAAGTAATTGGCCTCCTCCCCACCCCAATCGACACGTGACAATATGGGACGAACGAGATCGGTGGCCTCTTTGTACTCTCCACTCCGGGCGTAATGGGCCGTAATGAAAAAGTAATTGGGAATTTATACAACTTTGGCCCAGACCTAACACTGTGGAAGGTAACCGCCGCCGTCTGAAGGTTTGCCCGCAAGGGGAGGCACTTGATTGCGTCAAGTGTTTAAAATGTGGGTGCAATTTTGAAAGTGGAGCGAACATGATGAAATTTGGTCGACAGTTTATGGACCATTTGTTTCTTGCAGGAAATTGGGAACCATTTTTTTAAAATTGAATAAGGGAAATTTAAAGGATCACGACTTGCGCATAAGGTTGAACGTGCAAACAATTCTTTTCTATTTGATTCGATGGTAAACGAAAGTCTTTCCGTGTTTCTAAGGAGAATCGAAGGGCTTCCCTTAGGTGTTCAGATAAATAGATATATTCGAAAGGAAACGTTCCCCAGGTTTGTTCGAGCCGGGGATTGAACTCCCGATATATTCATTACGAGGTGGAAGCGTTATCGCAATTTGGCCTATTATAATATTACAGTGGTAGAGGATGGTGCAATGCATCTTCTGAACCAAACCAAACGGAAACTTTGCCATACTTTTTTGGAAATTGCCTTGCCAATGAATTGATTTTTAACTCGTTAAAATTGGTATGAATGGTGAGTTATTACTCTGACCTACCTTAATTGACAAAAATATATAGTCAGGCCGAATTGTTTTTCTCCAAAGTATGTATGGCGAATAAGGAAAGTTCTTCGCTCTTACATAAACCTCAGCAATTGCGTACCAGTAGCGAACCAAGTTCGATATAACTTGAACAGCTGCAAAAAGGTTCCAGTTGCTGACCACCAACGGCGCCCACCATGTCGGTTTGAAGATCTTGGGTTTAAGGGCCAATAATGTAAACTGGCTGCGCGCATCAGGGTTTACATAGGAATTACTATGAGAAATTTGAACTTTTTGTTCAAACGATCCTACAGGTCTGAGAAAATCAAACGGCAACTTCTGGTATGGCCAAGCCTAAGGGGAATGGTCTAGAGAACATTTTTCCCGAAGAGAGCACATGGATTCGTTGTACCTAGAACTGGTGCATTGGTAATACATCCGATGATTCCGGAATCAACGGTTTTCCATAGAAAAGCATCAAATTTTTCTTAGCATGCTATAACTTGATTTTCAATAAATGTGATTCGACGATCTTTTTTAAACTTTATTTTTTAAGGGGTTAAAATGGATGAGAAAAACATGTTCATGCATGTTTCTACTGTGAAGTATTCTCAGGAACACGAATATGATAGAATTATCACCGGAAAATTTGATTTAAGGGGTTCCTCGAGCAAATATTAAACAACCAAAAAAATTACTGAAAGTAAAGTATCAAATTAATATGTTCAACTGCCTTACCCAAAGCATTCCCAGTTCCACTACAAACTGCAGGTCAAATCGAGTTGATATCTGGAAGCAGGGATGGAATAATCGCAAAAAAATCAATTTCGCTTGCGAACTTTATTCACCAAGAAAATCAATCTGTTGATGATTTTTTGTGAATTTCCTTGTCAGCACCGCTTAAAAATATTTATTTCACTTTGTTTACACACATTACCCATCTACAAAATGTGACTGGTCATATTTGGACGTGTGACGTTACACTTGCAAGTGTAGTAGTGAAAAAGATGTTCCGCCGAATAATCAAGGTGATGATTTTTTTTAGATTCCTTTTACCGATATTTCGTGCGCGAGAGCGAAGAGCCATGCTCCCTCCGGATTTTTTCTCTTGATAATCGTCCAATGATTTTCTTTTGATGATGATTATTTCGATATTCGCGATAGCAAGCCGACCATCACTCGGCTGCGAAAGAGAAGAGAAATTTTAAGAGACGAGGAACGCACCGAAATATGCATCAATGATAGTGCAATGGTGATGGTTTACCTACCCTGCTGTCTGGAAGGAACACTTTTTTATTTGAATTTTAAAATAGTGCTATTTATTTCACTAAAATGCCCATAACTCTCTTTAGATTAAACTAATTGGGATGCTCTACTCTGCATTTTGTTGCATTTTTCAAGTTCTTTCAGATGCATTTTGATTTTTTTTACCATAATTTTTTGTGTCCCGATTTGCCCCACTTCCCGTTGATCTAGAGTGCTCATATTTTGGCCAGATGCTAGTTTTATAAGTACAAACAACCCCTGAAAATTTCAGGCAGATTGGTGAGGACCAAACGACGTCCCATACACAGAAATTCTGGATCAAGGACACTGAACATCAGATGACGAACTGTTTGATCAAGCGAACACCTGTGAACTGCACTAAGCCGCCTGCGGGTATGAGAATTATTCATTCATTCATTCATTCAAATGGAATTCTGGAACATGGAATTTTGAGATATGGAATTTAAGTAATAAATAAGTATTTATTTAGTTTATTATGCCAAAACTAGAATTGTTTTTCAGAACTTTTTCGATTTATGTCATAAATTTACTGAAATATCCGTAAATTCTAGCAAACTGTTTCGCCATTAAACATTTGTACGTTTCCAAAAACACAACCGTGAAACTGTGGAGCATAATCCTTTTACTTATGCGCGCAATAGTGAAAGCTGATCAACATAGAATTATGCATAACTAATGTACCATGTACGAGACACAATAAGTATTATTAATTAATGTGAATCATCAATTAATAAACCAATTCCGTGCATTTTTAATCATAAATTCAACCCTAAATGACTACCAATCTATGGAATAACAACGAATCCAACAAGAATTTGATGTAGTTTGTTCCGAACGAGCAAATAGTAACGCCAACGCGAGGATAACGCTTCTAACACCTCACGTCGGCAACGGGTAGCCAACATCTCGCAAGTGGACTCATTCCATCCAATAGGATTCTCTTGTGTGGGCCCACCGCTTGTTGACTACGTCCGTAAAATAAGAAGGAAGTTTTATTATTATAATGAATTGCAATTCAATTCAAAACAATGTGTTTTTTTAAGGTTTGTGGGTAAATATTGGATCCTTTGAAGACGTGAATCTTCAGGACCCTTCAGGATAAAATTAAAAGAGTTATGTTTTCAAAAAAAATTCTGTTGTCGTAGATGAAATTGTCGACTGTAGTTTGGTGGTGGTTCAGATACATAAGCGATACATACATGGATCTCAGATTTGGAGAAACTAGCTCTGGATGATGAAAGATGATAATAGTTCGAAGAATTGTTTGGCAGGCGATTTAAGATTACTTTTCTTTTTGTAAAATAAACAAACGTTAATTCCTACATGTTGTTATCATTGTTTTAGTTCAAGTACCTTACATTTTAAAAATCAATACATCAAGCTCTTTATAAGACTACACTCATTCAAACGACGATATCCTGGGCATCGGTACTGTTCGACGGCCCATATTGCATCACCAGCCGGTCAAACTCGGACTGTTTCTTGTTGTAGGTGGCTACCAGGGCACTGTCCTTGTGCTCGTCCAGCACCTGCGACAGATACCGGTTGAACAGACTGTTGTTCTTCTCCTTCTGCTGCGAAAGCGCCAGCAGGTTGATCAGCGTGTCGTAGTTGTTCGGGTCACGGTTCAAACACTCCCGCAGCACGTTCTCCGCGTCGTCGTACTTTTGCTGACCGATGTAGCACACGGCCTGGCCGTTCAGCAGCAGCAGCGAGGGTGAAAACTTGTCGCAAAAGTCCTGGAAGATGAAGAAGGCATCCTGGAGCTTCTCACCGCCCAGCTGGATGTTCAACCAAGCCTGGGACAGCTGCGTTAACGTGGCGTCATCGTCTTTCTCCTGCATCGTAGCCAGCACCTGCTTGGCCAGATCAACCCGCGACATATTCAGCAAGCATTGCAGCTGCAGCGACAGGCACTCCAGGTTGAAGTTTCCGTGGAGAATCCTGAAAATGCAAACTCGTTCATCGATTGACTCTAAGCTAAACAACGAAAAACTCACTTCAAAGCCGTCTCATAAGTTCCCTCGTTGCAGTAGATGATGGCCTCAACGATGATCCAGATCACGTCCAGCGAGTTGATGTCCTGCTTGAACTTGTCGTCGAACAGGCTTACGATGGCTTCCTTGCGGGACCGGTTGGACAAGTACTCGGCTAGGTGGCGCAGCGCCAGAAGCGGAGTGTCATTGCTGGGCTTGATCTCGTCCAGCACGACTCGGTACTTGTGCTGCGCGATGTAAGCCCGGTACAGGAAGACGTCCTTCTCGAGCGATGGTTTCTGTAAATTAATCATAACCCGTATTAGAACTGGCTTAAACATGAACTGATCTAGTTTTGACTCACCCCAATCTTGTTCGCCTCATTGATGCAGTGCTGATAGTTGCCGATGTAGAAGGAATTCTTCACATCGAATAGCTCATCGACTTCATTGGATTGGCGGCTCATATTGATGTTGGTGGTAAGAAATCCTCTGGAACAATATAAATTAAGTCCAATTGTTAGTAAAATATGCGCAATTCTAGCGAATTATGTTGAAAATTACCAGCTAAAACTACGAATGTGACGTGGAATGAACTGCGAAGAAGGTACACAAAAGTTTGACGTTTAGCGTGAATGTTGTGACAGCTCATCTAATAAGAAAATGTATGCGCCTCTAGTGGTCGGAATGGGAACTAATGTCATAATATTTTAGGGTGATGAAAAAATGCGATGGAAATGGCCTCCAAAAAGTGTTCCAAACTTTTAAGTTTTCATCTGATTACTTCTCTACTGGTTTTTACCTTTTTTACTTTTGTTGTTTGACTTTTTTAAATTCAGGAAATGAAAAAAAATGTCGAGGTAAGTAAAGTTATTTTTCTCATAACCCATGAAGGGACTAAAACAAAAAACAACAAACAACAAACAACAAACAACAAACAACAAACAACAAACAACAAACAACAAACAACAAACAACAAACAACAAACAACAAACAACAAACAACAAACAACAAACAACAAACAACAAACAACAAACAACAAACAACAAACAACAAACAACAAACAACAAACAACAAACAACAAACAACAAACAACAAACAACAAACAACAAACAACAAACAACAAACAACAAACAACAAACAACAAACAACAAACAACAAACAACAAACAACAAACAACAAACAACAAACAACAAACAACAAACAACAAACAACAAACAACAAACAACAAACAACAAACAACAAACAACAAACAACAAACAACAAACAACAAACAACAAACAACAAACAACAAACAACAAACAACAAACAACAAACAACAAACAACAAACAACAAACAACAAACAACAAACAACAAACAACAAACAACAAACAACAAACAACAAACAACAAACAACAAACAACAAACAACAAACAACAAACAACAAACAACAAACAACAAACAACAAACAACAAACAACAAACAACAAACAACAAACAACAAACAACAAACAACAAACAACAAACAACAAACAACAAACAACAAACAACAAACAACAAACAACAAACAACAAACAACAAACAACAAACAACAAACAACAAACAACAAACAACAAACAAAGCAAAAAACTTGTTTTTTTTTATAAATTTAATCCGATTTGGTTAATGATGTCTCAAGAAATTGTGGCACGAGTGAAAGATCTTCGTCTTTCTAGAAAACGCGTTGCCAGTTTAACAGTTCGTTTTGCGACAGGCAGATTTGAGATTTGAGCATATAAAGCGGTTACTTTCTTACAATGAACCAATGGACATTTAACTAATCTTGAAGATTCCTTCAAATCCATTCAACAAATCACTTCTTATAACCACACCATAAAGTAGGACACCGCCCGGCCATTCCGCTCATCCTTCTCTGTCCATGTTGCCATCTTCTGTTATCGAACTCCCTGGCCCCTCACTGAACCACCAGCTTTATGGCTTCCCGAAACAGTCGTCACCCAGCCCAGCCAGTTCAACAGTAGTAAATACCGGGCCCGGCAAAATTATTCAAATTCAATTGCTGCTAGGAGGCTTCAACCTGCGCAGCGCCCACTAGAACAATGATTGACCAGTGCGTCCAGTTGGACACTTGCCGCGGTGGGGTACGTTTCGTCCGGGTTCGTTTGAACGGTGTGCTATTTTCGGTTCTGGAACGCGCGATGAAGAATGGCCTGGAATAACTAAATCGAGTGTGTGTGTGTTGGTTTATATGTTGATGACGAGTGTGAAGTATTTAGACTTGCAAATATTGCTCTTTTTTGCAATGTTTCTACACTCAGTAGATTAAAAAAACAGAAGATAGAATTGAAATTTTACTTACAAACAGTACCAAATTGGTCAATTTGAGTTGATGATTTGACGCACATTTAATTACCTTCAGTCTCTCGTTTAATATAAACATTTGCTCAGGTATAAATATAATATTATGTTTTGTTATGTCTACATTTCACAACAAAACAATTATAAAGCAAAATTAATTTTTGTTAATTGATATTTTCATAACATAAGCAAGAATCATTATTTTCAATATTTTTTAAAAAATGTTATGATACTTTGTCCATCAATTCTTATGTCCAATTAAGTCATTTCGCATTTCGTCCATACAAATGTGTGGGCTGTCCATGAAAAATGCTATGGAAATGTTCAGCACAATGTTTCTCGAGAACTTATTGAGACTCACTGAGAAGGTTGTTAACGATAAAATTATCGAGGTTCGATAACGATACCGATAGTTCTATTGTTATCGTTATTCCGATAATTCTATCGGCGATAACGAACGATATCATATATTTAATATTTATAAAATTGACTAAATCCTACCAAATTTTGTTGAATTTTCATGCTTACTCTTAGAAAATATTCTTTTGATAATATGGTATGCTTCAAAGTATAAATACTAAAAAAAACACAAAATACTGTATTTTCTCGAAAATACTTAAATTTTTACAATATGCGATATGGGTATTTGCATGCATTTTCACTGTTAAGAGTTTTTTTGAATTAAACACTTTTTTTATTAAATACCGTATTTTTTAGAAATTACTAAAATTTTCATAATTTTCACTGCGGGTATCAAACGAAGCAAAATTATACCTGCATTTTCATTGCTTTAGAGTTTATTTTAATGGAATACTCAAAAAACGTTACAACAGTGAATGCAAGAAAAAAATCGGATCGTTTGCTAATTATGAGAATTCGAGTATTTTCGAGAAAATACCTTTTTTTGTGAAAATTTAATATTTTATTCAAAAATCCCTAAAACAGTGAAGACGCAAGCAACAGTTCGAAACGTTTGATACCCAGATTTTGAATTATAAATATTTGAGTATTTTCGAGAAAATACGGTATTTTGTAAAAATAAATAGTATTTCAATCAAAAATCTCTAAAGCAGTGAAAATGCAGGTAAATTATCGCTTCATTTGATACCCATATTGCTTTATTTAATTTTCAGAAAAAAATATTCTAGGCAAATGCTTTGAAAATTAAATATGATATTAATGGATTGAGCCAATTTAGGAAACATTTGAAAAATGAGTTATCGTTCGTTATCGGCGATAAGATTGTCACTGATAGAATTATCGGGATAACGATAATATTATCGACGATTAACAACCTTGCTTGAGAAGGGACTTTCTGATCTATTTGGTATCTTCGAAAAAGTTGCAGGTTATGATTAGGAGTGGACTATTCCGAAAAAAATTTACCTTTAAAAATTATACATTACATAAATTTTTTTTTTGTCACAAAAACACGATTTGATAAACTTTACTCCATTTGATTTTTTTCATTTGTTTAATATGCAGACACACTTTTGAGCTATAAGGTAGGATAAATGTTTTGTTTTTGGTCAAATTATAATTTGATGATTTTCAAAATCGATTTTTTTTTAAACATCAAATGCACTCAATAAAAATCATTCAAAATTAAAATCATATTGAAGTTTCTAATGGAACTGTTAATTTAAATTACTTTTGTTATTATTTCTTGAGTTAGGCCGTTGCAAATATTTTTTGAAGTTTATGTCCCTCGGCTCTAACCTCTAATGAAAATTGAAATTACAAGCCTAGGTTTTAACAGTTGGATGAAAAGATGTTTTAAAATGCATTTTACAGGCGTACAGTAGCTTTCAAATCATTAGTTTTAAAAATATCGAGGTATCGACAGAATTTTTTTTTTTCGCGAAAAAAAAACTTATCGAGGGACTGTACATTGGTGTTTCATGAAAATTTAAAATGTTTTCAAAGGAGTTCAATCATGCTAAATATGATTATAAACGCGGGAAAATGCATTTTAACTTTAATTTATATTAAAATTTTTAAGTTTTTCGAAAAAAATTTTTTTTTTGCTCCCTGATTATTCAGGCAGCTTTGAAGGCGGGCGACAAAAACTTTGAAAAATGAGCATGAGCATGAGCATGAGAGATCACCCATGGTTGCCCCTCCGTTGCTGAACAGAACCGTAATATCCTTTCAGCACTACTGATTATATGCTTCGACGATCTAGTGGTGTTTCCCTTATCAACAGCATGTATGAATGCGCTGAAAAGATAAAACACCATGATTGCTAAAGCTAGATCAGTTGCGAATAGGTAACAGTCATTGGCCACCAACGGCGCCCGCCATGTCAGTTTGTAGATCTCGATTTTAAGGGACGGTAATGTTAGTTAGCGCAGGTTGCTACTAGGGCAGCTGATTTACTCTGTGCTTACACCCCACAAGCGCCAGGAACCTGAAAATTTGTTAGTAGGATAGGGTGTTTGGTCAGGATTCACCATAGAAGATGATGATGCGACCCAAAATCATAGTGTTTGTTGAAAGGTATTATGTTTTAATCTCAAGGCAAGCAATCGGATGCTGCGGATGAGTCATTTCCCGTTTATCGGCTGTTAACTTTTAATTGAAATGGATTTATCTTAGACAGCCGGCTGTGGAAAGATAGAACCAAAATTATTTGTAATTAAATGATGAAGAATTTAACAGTCTGACTTTTTAATTGAGATGTTTTTACGAGTTTTACATGATTCATGTTTAGTGGGGTACTGATTAACGAAGCGAACGACGAGTTACGATGTTTATCGAGCTGAAATGGTATGATAAGGTTTTGTTGTTATTGCACACCGACGACGAACGCGAAAAACCCTGCGACCCGACCGAAAGGCATCGCAAATAAGACTGGCTCAATTGTCATCGATGACAACCAGAACCAGCCGCACTTTTACACACATACACGCACGCGAAAAAAACAAAAACACACCGACGACGAACGCGAAAAAACACGACCCGACGGAAAGGCATCGCAAATCAAACTGAGGAAATGGAGAGAAAGAAAATAACATAAAAAATAAAACCTAATCACATAAAACCTACTCACATAAAACCAATCACCCCATGCACACAAATAGCAACACAAAAGAGACGAAAATTATCACGAAAAAACAGGACTGCGCGTCCACCGAAGCACCGCACTTCTGCTCGGGCGACAAAAACTTTGAAAAATATTTGCAAAGTCCTTATTGTAATTATTAAGGTAAAATTGTTCAGCAAAATATACATATATTTTTTTAATTTTGTTAAATAATGTTCATTCTTGTCCATTTTTGAAAAAAAAAATCCGAAAAGCTGAGACAATCATCTAAAATTTGCTTTTTTGAACATTTCTGATCCGACTTTAATAAAAAGAAAGACTACTGCTACTTCTATTCAATTTTCCATCAATTTTCAATCGATAATAAAAAGTGCAAATTGTGTAAAATTATCTCAAGTGAAACTTGTTTAAAATTATCTCAACTCTTTGAAATAAAAAAATCCGAAAAGCTGAGACAATCATCTAAAATTTGCTTTTTTGAACATTTCTGATCCGACTTTAAAAAAAGAAAGACTACTGCTACTTCTATTCAATTTTCCATCAATTTTCAATCGATAATAAAAAGTGCAAATTGTGTAAAATTATCTCAAGTGAAACTTGTTTAAAATTATCTCAACTCTTTGAAATAAATATATTAAGCTTTTTTTAATTAATCACAACATATCTTTTAAAAAGGATTAACAATTTTGCTTGGCGCAATTAAAATGTAGGTCTGATTGCTCAAATTTGTTTTTTTTAAAGGTTGCGAAATATTGACAAAGGTCACTCAGTCCCTAAATTTGTAGGAAAACTAATGATGTTACAAGAAATTGAAGGCCAAAGTTTCATAAAAATAAAAAATAAATAAATCATGAATTGTTTCGAAACAGTATATGGGTATATTAAAAATATTTGTTTAAAAAATATATTAATATGTCATGAATATTTGTTAAAATCACATATCTTGACTGAAATCCTTTATCTTTATTAAAATAATCTATAAATACCGATACTTTTAGATGCAGGTTATTTGCAAAACTGCTTTTAAAACAAGATTTTGTAGTTGTTTATTTTTATCAAAACATAAAACGATTCCTTCACAACCAAAATACAGATAGAAAAAACAGAATAGCTAAAACATTTAAACGTTTGTGATGATCGGTAATATTTATTACGAAAACAAAATTATAATTTGAAAACGTTGTACAGTTAGATGCACAAAAACAATA
Organism: Culex quinquefasciatus; assembly: GCF_015732765.1. Classification (NCBI taxonomy): domain Eukaryota; kingdom Metazoa; phylum Arthropoda; class Insecta; order Diptera; family Culicidae; genus Culex; species Culex quinquefasciatus. The sequence goes on along the minus strand of NC_051863.1, from coordinate 118,092,757 downwards.
ACCTTAGCCAAACAAAGCTATTATCCCAGAATTTTGAATTTGAATTTCAAACAAAACTCTTGATACAAAGAAAATATTTCTGTACCAATAACACTTTTAACTTCAGAAATTAATTATGTTTGTTTTGATAGATAAACCAACAAATTGAAATTCCAAAATGTAGTCCATTTTCCAATTTATACACATTTTCATGGAGAAAATCATGACATTCGTAAATAATATTAAAAAGATCAAAATATTTGTTTTTCGCCTCAAATTTAATTTTATTAATTTTGCACATACATTGAATAAGACAAAAACTTAAGTTATGTTTTCATTATGTGCTATAGATTCCACAATTAAATAATTCCGTATACTTTCAAGTCTCATAGTTTAAAACACTGATTCCCAAACTATTTTAGCTCATGGTCCAGGTACTTGTCAGACCCCACTAGTGAGGTCCAGTACCTACTTTGGAAAATACTGATATAAAATGAACGAAAAAAAAAATGCTTCTTTAGTTTTACATAATTTTCAAAATGACATGGTTCTTTGGTAGCTTAGAATTAAAACCTTTGTAAGTCGAAATTATTATTTTTTATGAAACTGAGTATAATGTTGTTTTGGTCATTTGTGTCTCCCCTTGTTGGCACTCCTGGAGTGGCCCATCTCCTCGGTCAGTGGAACGTTCGACGTCGTCGGGAAAGGAATCGTGGCGTGCGGAAAAGTGCAGCTCTTAGTGCGGGTCCTTGAAATCGACTATATTGAAAAAAAACACAGGTGGAGGTAGCGTATCCTCAATGTTCCCCGCGTAACCATGTACAACTTTGTGGATAACTTTCTGATACTGCTCCACAACCTGAACGTGTTCTGCGCCGTTGTGATGGATAACGTTAACGGATCGTGTCAGCTGATCAGCGCCACCGCCCAGGACTGGATGCAGCGGTTCGTCCGAAGGGTAAGTCAGTTTCAGAGGGGATTGAGCGTTCATATTAGGGTAAACTATGCGTTTTCCCGCGTGTTTTGCAACTATCAATCTGTGTTGGATGAGTCGTTTCGCGCCAACCTATTGTACGAAAAGGGTTAGCAAATTGCTGGCTCGTGCCGGTAAGCTGAACAAGTGGGCAAATGATGCGCTTTTTGTGGGTCTTGATGGGTTATGAGGTTTTTTACATCAATGACTGTTATAATGATCGAATTTTGAGTTAAAATGTTTGAAATCCTTCAACCTTTGACCTTTTGTCACACATCGTTGTCAATGAGTGACTAATACTCAATGTTTTTATTGTCACATGCTTGATGCTCACCTTCCATGCCAGCGTAAAACCAGAACAAAACAAACGCAAACTTATGACTAAACGGCCGATTACAATAATCTAATAAAGGTCTTATCCACGTCTGGACAATCGCGTCTGACGCTGTTTTAGTTTTTTTGTCGTAACAAGCCTTATTCGAACCACTTTTTCCACCCAGCTTTTCCCAATTGGTTTTGCGTGTTTGCCACTTGAAAACACGCTCAACTTTGTTTTCACTCCATTTACAATTGTAATGATGTGGTAGATCCTTGAAATTTCACTCGTTTCGATTATTGGTGCGTTTGTCGGTCCAACATGCAACCTTTGCAAAAACGACCAGGAATGAAGGAAGACCATATAGCTAAACGATAAATCAATTATTGCGCTTTTCCTACACTTCAATTGGCTTAAAACTTTGCGTGCTGGTAAATACATTTGAAATTGCTCGATTGAACGTCTTCTCGAAAGGCTTTTCAAACTATTCGGTTGTAATTACGTTGGTCTATTGAGCGCAGCATTTACTTTTTCCAAAAAACTTAGTCACTTGAACAAAAAACATAATTTTAAGTCCTTGAAGTCGAAAACGAACGTTAATCAAAGATTATATTTGAAACTTGTCAAATATGACTCCAATAAAACAAATGGTTCAACTATGAGTAATGTGGAAAGAGAACATCTTCAAACTTAGACACAATACCCATGATTTCATTCAGCACAACAAACTTACTGATAAAACACGCTGTGCCATTGTCATTCCGTTATTCTTCATCTGACTCCATCCATCCAGACAAACCATTTCCAAGTTCACAGAAAAATAGAACTGCTTTCCACCGACACACCTCCCACCTGAATGCACCGTACCGGCCACACGCAACACACTAATTACCGTCCAATCTAACTAGCTAATCACATCGCTGGTGCTAATCCACATCACGTACAAAAAATACACTCCCCTCGTTTTCCAGCTTTTCCTAACTTACTCCACTCTTCTCTTCAGGGGGCCACGTTTTCCGTTTTCTCCCGCCAGTTTTTACAAACACGCAACTCTCTTCAAACCGCGCTACGCACTACAACTTGGCGGAGTTGAAGTTGCTATCGTCGAGCTTCTCTCTCGCTGAGCAGCCAGCTGATCAAAACAAAAGCATAATCAGCGGCAAAACTCCACCGGCAAAGGTTAGCAGAACACCGTTCTCTGAGTAGAGGTGGTACAGGGGCGTAACCAGGTTAATTGATGCTTTTGATGGGTTTTTTCAGATTTTTTTGAAACTTGTATTAGTCTACCGGCAAGTCTGATATTTGGCACCATGAAAGAAGGGCCCTTTCCCGACATTTTGCGGGTTCCGGCGAAATATTTCGTCGGGGGGTCTAGAGCAACTTTTTTTTGAAGATTTTTTTTCGATTTCAATTGGAAGGAATAAATTGGCTGAAATTTGACATAAAGACTCTCAAGATCCCCTGGTCATATCGAAGCCCGATATTGATATTTAGTTTTTTTAGGATGTTTTTATAAAAAGCATGATAACATTTCATCTCTTTTTTTCGAGAATTGGCCTTTGTCATTCAACAATTTGGAATTTGGGACATAACAAGATTAAACTGCGTGGTATCCACAGCATAAAAATTTCAATTTGAAGCTTATGACTTGTACGTTTTAGAAAGCATTAAAAGAAAATTTAACTTGTAGCTTTAAATTGTTATGTTTTTCGATTGTTTAACATTTTTAGTTCACGAATTTTCAAGTTTGCATTTACGAGTGATATCGTTCTGAGTTTTAAATAATTTTAAAAGATTTTCACAGGTTTTCACAAGCTTTTGTATATTTTATAAGATACATTTGTTTTGTAAGAAATTTAGAAAGAATAATTGATAGTAATGTTTAAACAACCCAATTTTCCTTTTACAATCAAACTTACAGTTGAATAAAAAATGTTTAGTGAAAAAGCATTGGTCATAGCAAAAAATCATGTTAATCAAAAGAAGTTGTTATTACCATCATTAAATTCCTTGAAAATCCGTATTGTGTGTGTGTGTGTGTGTGTGTGTGTGCAACCAACCAAACGGGACCACGCGGTCGCTTCTTACAAATTGAGTTGTTTCCATGTATTTTTAGATCTACATTCTATACATGCAAATAACTCGCATAGGCATTTGGAAGGTGTTAGCTCTGCCGAGCTTCGGTGACCCATTTCTACGCTGGCTAGCCAAGCGCGAGGTCCCTCAGCTTGAGTCGACAAGCCCCGCCCTGAAGAACGTTTGCATCAATCGGATTCAAACGTTATTTAGAACTTCCGAACCCTTGTCAAATGGACAAGGACCCAGCGCGTATATAGTAACAGTAACAGTATTCCTAATTCCAGCCATAGCCTACCAAGTCGCGATGGCCTAGTGGTTAGCATTTTTGCTTACCAATCCAAAGGACGGGGGATCGAACCCCGACTCGAGCGACTTTGATTTTTCGTTCATGTTCAGAGTTTCAAGATTTATATATCCTATGATTTCTCGTTGGGAGCAGATGGGAATCGAGCCCAGGACCATTCGCTTACAAAGCGAACACCGTAACCAGTCAGCCACGGCCGCTCCTAATTCCTTGAAAATCCGTATTATACGAAAAAAAAAAATCCTAAAAAAATCCGGCATGTTAAAAATCCGCGAAAAGGGCCGAAAATCTATACTTTACTTTAACTGCTCGGACAACCTTCGGGTCATGAGCTGCCTCCCGATTTGTTGCCATCTAAATCGGTTCTGGGCTGGGATTCGCCATTCGATCATTCGATTTTTTTTGTATTTTTTAATCCGACTGAATCTTTTTTGGTGCCTTCGATATGATCAAAGATGCCATTTTGCATCATTAGTTTGTCCATATCATTTTCCATACAAATTTGGCAGCTGTCCATACAAAAATGATGTATGAAAATTCAAAAAACCGTATCTTTTGAAGGAATTTCTTGATCGATTTGATGTCTTTGGCAAAGTTGTAGGCATAGATACGGACTACACTTGAAAAAATTATACACGGTAAATAAATTGGTGATTTTGCCTTCCTCACTGAGGTAAGGTTATAATCCTGCTCAAAAAATAAACTTTTGAAAAACAGCTCGTAGACCTATATTCATGTATACCTATCGACTCAGAATCGAAAATTGAACAAATGTCTGTGTGTGTGTGTGTGTATGTGTGTGCGTATTCCCCTTGGTGCTCAAAATTCTTGCCAAGTTTTCTCGGCACTGGCTGATGCGATTTGAGTCAAATAAGCTGCATTCGATCTGGTCTGGTAACCCATACTGCACTATTGAATTGTTTGAAGATCCGATAAGTAGTTCAAAAGTTACGTATAAAAAAGTGTCAGAGTTGCGAATCGGATCTCACATAAATGCATGTAAACTATATCCAGACCCCTTACTCGACCCATCGTTGGTTAGGTTATCAAAAGACCTTTCTAATGAGTACAAAACATTGGAGATCTGGCAACCCTGTCCTAAGTTATGACCACTTAAGTGATATTTATGTACTTTTTTGAAGCTGGATCTCACTAAAATGTATGTAAACTATGTCCGGATCCATCATCCAGCCCATCGTTGGGTAGGTAATCGAAAAACCTTTTCAATGAGTCCAAAACATTGAAGATCTGGCAACCCTGTCTCAAGTTATGACCGCTTAAGTGACATTTGTGTATTTTGCCTTCCTCACTGAGGTAAGGCTATAATCCTGCTCTAAAAATGAACTTCGTATAAAAACGTCGTAGACCCACCTTCATGTATACATATCGACTCAGAATCAAAAACTGAACAAATGTCTGTGTGTATGTGTGTGTGTATGTGTGTGTGTATGTGTGTGTGTATGTATGTATGTATGTGACCAACAAACTAGCTCATGTTTCTCGGCACTGGCTGAACCGATTTGACCCGAACTTTTTGCATTCGACTTGGTTTAGGGTCCCATAGATCGAGTTTTATACAGATTGAAGATTCGATAAGTAGTTCAAAAGTTATGTATAAAAATGTGTTTTCACATATATTTGGATCTCACTTAACTGTATGTAAACTATGTCCGGGTCCATCATCCGATCCATCGTTGGTTAGGTTATCAAAAGACCTTTCCAACGAGTCCAAAACATTGAAGATCTGGCAACCCTGTCTCGAGATATGGCCACTTAAGTGATATTGATATACTTTTTTGAAGCCGGATCTTACCTAAATCTATGTAAACTATGTCCGAGTCCATAGTCCGACCCATCGTTGGTTAGATTATCAAAAGACCTTTGCAATGAGTCCAAAACATTGAAGATCTGGCAACCCTGTCTCGAGATATGGCCCCTTAAGTCATATTGATATACTTTTTTGAAGCCGGATCTCACTTAAATGTATGTAAACTATGTCCGGATCCACCATCCGACCCATTGTTGGTTAGGTTATCAAAAGACCTTTCCAACGAGTCTAAAACATTGAAGATCTGGCAGCCCTGTCTCGAGATATGGCCACTTAAGTGATATTGATGTACTTTTTTGAAGCCGGATCTCAGTTAAATGTATGTAAACTTTGCCCGGCTCCACTATCCGACCTATTGTTGGTTAACTTATCAAAAGACCTTTCCAACGAGTGCAAAACATCGAAGATCTGGCAACCCTGGCCACTTAATTGATATCGATGTACTTTTTGGAAGCCGGATCTAAAAAATAGATGAATCTTGTGTACAGCCATTGTTGTGAGGAAGGCTCCAACCACATAGGTGGATTAAGTTAGTTTTTTAATTAACTTTTGTCACTCAAACTTAATTTGCAAAAAAAACACGATTGTTAGATTGAATGTTTGGCCCTTTTGAAATGTTAGTCTTGACTTGACTTTTTTAAATATTGTTTTCGAAAAGATCGGATAATTTGACAAATATTTCATATTTTAACAATGAAAATCGGACCATTAGTTGCTGCTATATCGACATTAGAAAATGATGGATTGTTTGGGTGAGGTGAGACTTAGAAAACATCAATTTTCTTGTTTTTTAACCTTTGCATGGCAATATCTCAGCTACTATGGGTCGTATCAACAAAGTCCGGAAAAGCAAAATATAGAGAATTTTCTCAGCTTTTCAAAAATATTTTTTTCAAAGGTGGGCAAACATGGGCACCAATTTTGAAAAATGAAAAACTGCGACTATTTTCAAAAAGCTTACCTAAAAATGGCTATAACTTGAAAACGGTGCACTTTATCAAAAATTCACTAAAGTACTTTATGATTGAAAATTCCATTTTACATCGAAAAATGAAGTTGAAATTTTTTTACGACCAGTATTTCGATTTTTTGAAAAAATCTGTATTGATTCAAAAAATCATAACTCGGTCAAAGATTTTTTGCCCATTCTGGAAATTTCTGAAAAGTTGGCATTTTATGTCCTCTAAAACAGATCAAAAAATAAAAAAAAATAGTGTTTTCTGCAAATCAAGTTTTAGTGACAAAAAGTTAATCAAAAAATCACCAATTTTTTTACCGTGTATAATTTTTCTAAGTGTAGTCCGTATCCATTCCTACAACTTTGCCGGAGACATCAAATCGATCAAAAAATTCCATCAAAAGATACAGATTTTTGAATTTTCATACATCATTTTTGTATGGACAACTGCCAAATGTGTATGGAAAATTATATGGACAAACTAATGATGCAAAATGGCTTCTTTGGGCATATCGAAGGCACCAAAAAAAGTTTCAGCCGGATAAAAAAATACAAAAAAATTAATTGGAGAAAAAAGACCGATTTCGTAGAGAATTGCTCTTATTTAACGTGTTATTGTTGATGATGTAGAGCGTCCAATTTCCCGTCCCGGGAAAAAATTTCCCGGGAATTCCCGAAATACAAGCGAAAGTATAAATTTTCCTACCTTTTTGGCACCAATGTTTTGAAATAATACAAAAAGTAATAGTAATTAGCAAACCTGATTTAATTTTATTCATTTCAATCTACTGTTCATTTTGAAATCATCAGCTTGTCTGTGAATTTCATGTCAAGGTTTAATTCAGACAATATTTATTTTTCAAGCATTCACAACTAGGAATATTATTTGCTTACATGATGGGCAACAAAAATTATGCTATTATGGGATGAATATTATTTAATTTATTTTCGACAACCATTCTTAACCATTTTTTTTGCTGAATCATTAAATTTTGAAAATAAGATATTCACCTCTTCTGGCCAAGAATTGAGATGTGACCATATCATATGAAAAGGGTTGTGAAGTTACAAATTTATGAAGAACTTTAGCTACCGATATAATTGAAATCATACCATAAATGGAACCATGAAAAATCACTAAAAACAGCTTCGTATCATATGAAATTTACCTAAAGAATGCAATCATATTTCAAATAATCAGATATTATACGGTACGATTTCTAAGACGGCATAAAAAATTAGAAAATTTATATATTTTCTCAAAGTTGCATAATTTTTTGCAAGCAATCAAGCCATTAATTGATCCTCACACTCATTTTGACCATTAAAGTTGCTGTTCTTTACAATTCTGTTGCAAAATTTTAACCAGAAACAATATCAGAATAATTTTCGAAAAAAATGAAATTTCCCGGGAAATCCCGGGATTTCCCGGGAAATTTGC